>NC_142202.1:8914722-9070833 GCF_049639895.1 Pseudopodoces humilis
TAGTGGCTGCCCCCCTTAACATTTTAAATTAAGAATTGCCTGTGTAACACCATAGAGACTCTAAAGACACTATACAGCAGATAAAGCTAATTTCTTTTGCTTAAGAAATTAGCTATAAAGAGGAATTGATCCAAAGACACCTAGATTAAATACTTCTGGTAAAGTTACATTTCTCTTTAACTGATCCTTCCTTCTAAATATTTTTGCTTTGTTTATTGCTATCCTGGCTTCTTAAAACCATGACAATAACTGAGTCTGGAATTTGGGATAATCAGAACCTTCTCTGAGCAAACGAATTTTTTAAAAAAACAACTATGTAGATATTGTTATCTCTCCAACTCCTGCTGACCTTAGTGTCTGATCATGTGTTCCTCATCTTCAGTCACTACTCTTAAGCCAACTGACTGTTTCTGACACAGTATGACAGTGGAATTCCTTGAGTCTAGAACATGCTCCAACAGTAAAAAGTCCTCCCAGAAATAACTTGCCATTACTAATCAGGATTTAAAGGAAAGCATTCTGGGTTGCCAGCAAGATTTTCAGCTCGCACTACTATTGAGGGATGTGATGATTTAATGGCTCACATGCCAACAATGACACAGAGTGGTCAGGTCCACAAATGGGCTTATATGACTTTTGCCCTAAAACCTTTTTTATTCATATTTCTTCACCTCTAATGTTACAGTTGCCCTTATTTTTTTCCTCAGATCACAATGACAGCTAAAAGCTGGGGACTTTTCCAACATTAAGCTTCCAAGTACTCTGTGTGTCTACAGGGACCATAGCTAAAACTACTCTGGGCATTTTTTAAATTCAAATTAAGAACCCATATTAAGAATTAACACTAATAAAACTGATAGGTACAGCTTCCGGACTTTACATCTATGTGAAAGAAAAACCAATGCTTTGAAAAAGCTTCCTAATCAGAAAGACAAACATGGAACTGTATTAGTCTCTCTTCCAAATTTCATCCGTCTCTAAAGCCCAAACTTCTTCAAACTATTTTCATTATACTGTTATCTTTAGATACTTAATTAATTTGCAACAAAGTCCCCAGTATTTTCATTCCTTAGTATCACGCTCAGTGTGGCCCCAGAGTAAAGAATACATATTCACTCTCTTAGAAGCTAGAGATCTTACCATATTTAACAAGAAGCATCTCTGACAGTAATTGGAGTTCTGTATCAAGGTAAATAAATGGTAAGATCATAAGAACATACTCTAGTGGCCACATGCATCCGGCAAACACTAACATCAGAGAGCAAATTTAACATACAGTCTCAGTGGATATGAATTTTCTGTAAACAAACAATCTGAAGAAAGCCTCACTTTTGTCATCTGTTATTCCCATTGAAGAAAAATGAATATTCTGTTTCATACTTTTCCTACCAGGTGGCTTCATTATTTACCACTTGTCTTTTTTCCCTCAACATGTGTGCAACACTGTAATATCCTCAATGACAACAGATTAAGGTTTTTTTCCTCAACAGTAGCATTGAATGCAAATTACCCAAATTACCCAATATGCTAGAATGATGGTAACTTCACAAGGGTACATTGGAGAGAGAGTTTCTCATATTGCTGGAAAAAAAAGCTCACTTCTATCAAGATACAAAGGCCCCTCCTCACAGCATATATTCCCACAAGGACAGGGCATGGAGTGAAAAGCAGTCAAGGATGGGGACAGTCACAGAGGCTCTAATCTTCCCAGTCACTGGGCACGTGAGGAGCGTTGGGCAAGTCACTTATTCGCCCTACACTGGCTATCCCTGTGCAACACAGAGATAACTCTGCTTCCTCCCTTCAAACAAAGTGCTGGAGGCATAAAAATTCCTAGACTGAGAGGTGTAAAATCCCTTGATGGTGAGGTAATTGCCTTGAGCAAATAGTGGCTGGATAACTCAGACTGAAGTTTGAGCACTGTGCTTAAAGGGTTAAGTTCAGAGAGAAAAGGCAAAGACAGGCATGAAGGGCTCCCTTCTACATACCTAGAAATCAGTGGCTTCAGCAAACACAGAACTGGCCTCTAAATGCTGAAGCTGTGCTAAGATGTCTGCTACAGAGAAAGAAATACTTATTCTGACCTGGAGTAAAAAAAAAGAAAGGCAAATGCCATGGCTTTGAAATAAAAGAGCAAAAAGAAAGAATAGGCTCAGGAGGGTTTATAAATCCTCTTAGGCAGCCTCTCAATATTCCCTTCCCTACAACTTTTGAGCAGGGCTTTAGAAAATTTCAAGGAGGATGGTCAGACACTATGATTATAGCCATTTCTGGCTTCATCCTGATTAGAATGGCAGTCAAGTTTGATGGGTGTTAACTCATCAGGTCCAAA
This sequence comes from Pseudopodoces humilis, assembly GCF_049639895.1. Classification (NCBI taxonomy): domain Eukaryota; kingdom Metazoa; phylum Chordata; class Aves; order Passeriformes; family Paridae; genus Pseudopodoces; species Pseudopodoces humilis. Next base: position 8,917,055 of record NC_142202.1, read on the forward strand.
CAAACCTCAGTACAAATATAGCCTTATTGTGCCTCTGCTTTGGAATAGCCTTAGTTTGCTTTAAGCTTTGCTTCAGTTATAGCATTCCTGAGTATCTGCAGAAACAAAGTAAAAATAGATTTATAGTGACACCAAGAAAGGGTCAGGGGGCAATGTTCAGATGAATGTCATAATCAAGGTGAAATCTCTAAAATATTTTTAGCTGAAATTGTTGCTATCAAATATTCTAGTACAAGACAAAGAAATTAAAACTTTTGGAAGGATTTTGAAGTGTTGAACCAGCAGGGCAAAACTGGGGATATCCCCTTTTTACAACCCTGGGTTATGAAAGGGTCAAAAGCTCTCTTTCAAGGAAAAGGACAATTGTGAAGGAAAGAACAGGCTAGAATTGTTCAAGCTGCTCCACCTTGTTGTAGGGGGCTGACACGATCCCCAGGCAGCTGTCAGGAATGAAACAGGGCAGTGACAAATCACAACTACATTTGCCCCCTTCCTCCCTCAGACCTTTAACACTGCATGCCTAACCCCAAGCACTCTCCACAGCACTGCTGCTAACTTGCAGCAAACCATCCCGGGTTTATAAGATTCCAACAGCTTCCCAGCTGGGGAGTGCTCCTTCCCCTCAGCTACACAACCTAGTTTGCAGTAGCTGCATTATCAATGGCTCTACCCTTGTCAAAGCCCACTCAACCTTCTCACAAAGGCAGGAGATGCTCTTGTATGACCAGACGTGACAACGCCCCAGGCTGTATTTCCTTCCCCCCTTCAAACACCCACCACAGACCGATGGCCAGCCCTTGTAGCCTCCAGGTATTCCCGGCAGGGCAGGCATTTCTATTAACTCAACATTCAAGAAGTGCATGACTGAGAAGGGGGGAGAGCAATCAAAGCATTTGAAATGCCAGAGTCCTGCCAAGTTTCCTGTGCTGTACCCTGCCACGTTAGTTATAACTGCAAGTAGCTACTATCAGCAGCTGATTGAGCAAAAAGCTACTTTGGAGCTCAGAAAATTAAGACACTCTAGACATGCAGATAGAATTTAAGTGTGAAAGCCTGGCCCTGTCTGTTCCTCTCCATTTCAAGATCCTAGCTCCCTACAATCCTGATAGGAAGCTGGAGTATCTAAACTACAATGAAAAATAAGCATCACAAATCCCTAGTTCCTGCTTCAAGTGTTGCAATATCTCTGAGAAGCTGAAAAAATCTTCTGCTTAGCTGTCCCATCACTTATTCTGTCACTTAGATTGCCTTTGTTACTGGTGATGTCCAAAGGTTTTCCATGTAGAGCTGCCAGAGAAGCCATTGCTGAACATGCATCTCCCCATCTTGGGCCATGACAGGAGTGTGCCAGATGCACATCTTAAAAAGCAGAGTGTGTATCAGCCTCCTCATAGAGCCCTGTCAGAAAATTTGATTAATGGTAACGTGCTACAAATCCTAAGCAAAAAACACAGCCCTTCAGAAGTGTTCTACCCAGATCAAAGCCATGTGGCCATGGATACTCAGCACCAAATGCAGTTTCTGAGGCTCTTTTGCCAATTGGAATGTTTCAAACTGAAAAAGATTTCAGGCTAACAGAAGGTTTGGGAGTCATGTTTTCATAGCCTCTGAAGTTTCAGAGTAAAAAGCACCACACTATACTCCAGTGGTTTGAAAAACCTGAAACCTTCAGTGAACACTAAATTTAAATTATTTGGGATAGAAGGAAGAACAGGCTTTCCACTCCTGCTCCATGACCCAGAGGTTAATGGACTAATGTGATGAAACAATGGGTTATAATAGTAGTCTCAATACAATCAAAATCATAAAACTAATGGTGATCTGTTTCAGATTAAGCCACTGATGAAAATAAAGGATTAAATATTTTTCCCCATTTATTAACCACATTGAAGATTTCAACCATGTAAAAGTGTGATTTACATGTATGCAATTGCACACACACTGGCAAATCTATGTAAAGAGATCCATTAGTCCATTTAGTCATTAAACCTTGTACTACCAGATTTCACTTACTCATAACAAGGAATTCTACTAATTTCTACACCAAGAGGGTTATTTTAGAAGCAGCTTAATATAGGTATCTAACAGAAGAAAATACCTGCTGAAATAGACTGTGTTATGCTAGAGAGGGTGTAAGAAGAGTAAAAAGACTGAATAAATGGCACACTACATGATATGCTATTTGTCTCAGCAGACTTCACTAAGGGCAGCAACACAACTGCGTGCAGTTGGTCATTTCCAACTAGGCCTCCTACTTCTGGAAATAACCTTTAATTAAAATGTGGGAGGTCAGTGGTGTTCTCTCTCACGGATCCTCAGGATCTTCATGAGTCCCATTTTACCTCTAAAATGAAATTATAAGAAGAATTTTCCCATAACAAGACATATGTCTTGCCATTGTGTTCACAGCAAAACCTCATTTGCTGTTTCTTGAAACAGCGTGATCTAAACAGACAGATTTGAAAAGAGAGGAGACCAGGTTTCAGCTGGAATTTATATTTAGGAAGACACCTGCTGTTGAGGTGAAACAAACACAAGTCAAGCATTTCAAAGGTCTTTATCACTCTGTCAATTCATTTTCAAATCCTATCCTGGAAAGAGTCTACCCATATGCAAGAAAAGCAGGCAACCTGCAAACACAATGGATCCTTCTCCTTTTCCAGTATGTTGGAGGGTACCATAAATCAGCTGGGGATTAGAAAGATTGCAATGCAGGTCCAAGACAGAAGTACCTGTTCCAAAGGCTTATTTCCCTGCAGTTGACATTACAGCTGACCCTCAATAACCAGTAGTAATGATTTGTACGACAGCAAAACTGAGGGATCAGCTGAGGAGCCATGGGACCTAACACCCTTTGTGAAGTAAAAAAAAAAACCTTGCAACCTAAGTAACAAGAGAAAAGGATTTACCTTCAGGCTGCAGATTGAGAAGCACATCACAGCCAGAATGGAACAACTTGTTGAAAAGGAACTAAACCAGGAACTGGTTTAAACTAAACACAGATTTCTCGCATCTTTGTCCATTCCCTGACCCATAGCTGATCATTTCCCACACAGCCTTGGGAGACTTTCACTTCTAAGTTCCTTTGAGGCTGCTGCACTTTGGCCCCATCCCACACAGCCCAGCGTGCTTTTCGCTTCCCTTTATCTGAGCTGGCTGCAACAAATGTTCCTTCTTTGGCCTCTCTTTGTGGACAGGCATCTGTTATCCTGTCAAAGACACAGGGCCCTAAGAAATGCAGCTACTTTCTGCTCCTCACAGCAATGCTGACACCCCTGGTGTCCCATTAGTAGAGGAACACTGTTTTCCAGCCTCCTGGATGCTCCAGCTGAACAGCTGTCCTCCCGAAGAACTTGCAGCCCAAGCAAGTTAGACACGCTCATTTGTAATGGCTGCAAGAGCCACGTGCCCCTCTCACTTTATCTGGAGACTGGCAAAACAACTCACACCTGTACATAACCCTGTGCCTCTAACTGTTCAGCATAGCTCAAAGTCATCTCACTTTAAGAACCTCCTCCCTTACACATGTTGTCTTCTCTGACTCCCACAGTCTCTCTCCCTCTCCAGCCAGTCTTAATGTAAAACAAAAGATGTCACCAAAGCCCGCCCCTCCATTCATCCCTCCTGCTCACAATTTTTTCATTTCTGCATGTGCCTCTGAGATCCCTTCCCCTTCTCCCACAACCTCTGAAGCTCAAAATGTACCATTAGCTCTCAATGTCTTTGTCTCTGCTTCTGGGGAAGTTTCACAGCTCCAAACACCTTTTCCACCAGCAGATTCAGCTGGATTGATTTCCTTTGCCTTCAGCTCTCCCACTGTCCACAAGGGATCCCACTTGAATGCATGCCAGACCCCCTGCTCGGGGAGCTGCATTGGCCATATGCTGTTCAGCCTGTGCATGGTGCTCAAAGTGTGATATTCAGCCACGCACTGAGACTTCAGAGTCACAGTCAGAATTAATAAAGTACATAGGGACACCTTCTCGCTCCACACCTTTGATTTTCCCACCTGCATAATGTGTGGTTATGCAGCTATTTTCTTGATGACTGAGATATAAGCAGACTAATAACACTGCAGTATATTATTTTTCAACATTTGCTTTCATTCTGGAAAAAAAGCCATAAAAAATGTGAGTAAAATTGAGAACAGATCCTTTCAGCTGGTGTAAATCTAGATACTTCCATTGACTTTTGGTGGATTTATGCCAGTTTCAAAGTGAAGATTCAACCCTTAAAATAACAAGTCACATGTTTTGCACATCTCCCATATTCTTAATAAATTATCTAACAGGGTTTCATTTAATTAAAACTTGACAGAGATAGTTTTGTATGGAAGGATATTAATGGAGATCCTGCTAATCCTGGACAAGTTGCTTTGCATTTGACACTGATGCAATACTTGGAAATTAGAGTGGAAGAATTGTATGGTCCCACTCAAGTAATTGCCCCACTGACTTGAGCTTTACCCCAAAAATGAGCAGATGAGGTCACACACTAAGAATTTCACTCTGTTAAATTGCTCTGTGCTGATTCTCTGCCTTGCTTTTTAAAAGTAAGGTGACAAAGATCACTGTAATCTACATTTAATGAAACATCATCTCTCCTGTGTATTCTCATTGATCATATCTTTTTTTTTTTTAATCATTCTTAAGAAAATATTGGGCTTTTGAAATGACAGAGGCTCCTTTCCTTGAAGAAACTCTTGCTGCCTGCCAGTGATCTTGTTATATGCTTTGAGAGTCTGCTCCATTTGTAATTAGAGTCAAACCATCAGGGTGTTTTTGAACCACAGAATACCTTTCCAGCAGCAAAATCTAGTCAACATGATGCAACACTTGCACTGCTTTCTTAAAGTGTCAGACTGCTGGGATTGTTTTGCCATAGCTGGGGACTTTGAAAACAGTAACAAAACAAAACAAGGTGGGGGGCTGACAAAACTTTGTGAGAACCTGAAAAAAAATGGCCAAAATTGCAGGCAAGCTGGACCCCTCTTCCAGGTAGCACTCCTGAGTAACACAGCTATAGTTATTGCAAGCAGGTATTCCACATATTGATCACAGGATACCCATTCAAGATAGGCTTTTGCCCAAGACCTTTTCTGAACAGGGCAGCACCAGGATATCCCAGAGCCACCTTCTTTAAAGATTTTCCTATGCAAGGAGAATGCTGAATTCTGCATCTTCCAATTTATAAATCTGATCAGAATCTCCTGATTTAGAATTGTTGACATTGTAACTCTTCTGTATGCCACCATTTCTGCTCTTGCAAACACAGTGATTGTATTTGGCTGCTTGTTTCAGAAATCTATTGGTATTTCTTCCAAGTTTAGGAAATGGGAAAAGATAGTGCAAACTCCCTAATGTACTTTGCACATCAGAATTTAACCAGCCTCCAGTGAAACTGCTGAATTGTGCTTTGACAAATGTTATTTAATGCTGTGGTCAGAGGACATGATGTTTGCAATGTTATCCTGGAGGGAGTCAGGTTCTAAGAGGACTGACCGTTCTTGATTTGCTTTCCATTTTCTAATGCTCACTAATGAACCATTATTTCTCTTGATGTTTTCTGTACCTCACCCCTAAATCAATGGAAGCCAAAATCTTCACCCTTTTTTGGAATAAAGGGGGTATCCAAAACAAAGCATCCCAGTACTTGACTCCAGGAGCTGGGGCTTTATGGAAAAGATCAAACATCAGATCTCAGCCCTTTTTATCATTAGCCAAATACAACCAACCCAAAAAGTGACTTTAGCAGTCATATCTAAACGATAGGAGGTCTTCTTTTCTACACATAAACAAAGAGGGACATTGAAATAAAATCACTCATGTCAGTAAAGAATCATTGACCATGTTCACTGCTTTTGGGAGGAGGCAAATACAGCAAGAATAAAGTGTTAATTATGTCAATTCTGGTACTTGCCAAGCACTTGGGATCAGGTGAATCAGATGAGGCACAGGTTAGAGTAGCTAAACATGAGTTTCACTCATACAATCATAGAATATCCCCAGTTAGAAAGGATCCATCAGGATCATCTGTCCAACTCCTGCACAGGACAGTCTCAAGAGTCACACCTTGTGCACAAGAGCATTGTCCAAACATTTTTTGAACTCAGGCAGGCTCGGTGCTGTGAACACTTCCTTGGGGAACCTCTTCAGTGCCCAATCACCCTCTGGATGAAGAAACTTTTTGTAGTATTCAACCTAACCTTCCTCTATCTCTGTTTCATGATGTTCCCTGGGGTCCTATTAATGGTCACCACAGAAAAGAAATCAGTGCCTGCCCCTCCTCTTCCCCTCATGAGGAAGTTGTAACTACAATGAGGCATCCCCTCAGTCTCCTCCAGGCTGAGCAGACCAAGTGACCACAGCCACCCATCACATGCCTTCCCCTCTAGGTGCTTCACCATCTTCATCTCTCTTTTCTGGGTTGTCACTAACAGTTTTATATCTTTCTTATATTGTGGTGTCCAAAACTGTCCCCAGGACTCGAGGTGAGGCTGCCTCAGTGCAGAGCAGAGCAGGACAATCCCCTCCCCTAAGCAGCCGACAGTGCTGTGCCTGATGCCCCCCAGGCACTCTATGCTGTTGTTTCAGGCTTTGAGGAACAAGTAACAAGATAAAAGGGTTCGAGTGTAAAAACAGAAACTATTCTAAGCCTCTGAAACTTCATCTAATTGGAAATCAAATTTGATGCCTATACAATTCTCTCTATAACGTTCACTAAGGCTCTAAACTGGCAAATGCCTGCACACCATCTCAGACCTGACATCTGGGGCCAAGCTCTTCCATTTAAAGCCACTGCTCTCACCTCTCTCCTCCCAGCTGGGGAGAGAACAGCAGCAACCATCAGTCTGTTTCCTACACTTCATTTCTGGTTTATAGGCCGGTTTCCTCTAAAAAGTCTTTGTAGGAGTTGCCAGGAGTTTGAGCATTTGAGTCTCTCTAGACCAACACCTACAGAGACAGAAAAGGATTAGCCCCAGGGCTGGCTGGACAGGAGAGGTCTTTCATTCTCTGTAAGGAGCCTCAGGCAAACAATCACTGCTTCTGGATGGAGCAATGGAGTCTTTCCCTAAAGCACATTATGGTGCTCCGATCCTATGACCCCATATGATGGGGCTAAAAGCAACAGCAACCTTTTGCTTCTCTTTTCCTAGGAGTATCAGATACTACAAAGACTTCTTCCACTGTGCTGTACTTACACCTACCTGATCTTTCAGAAAGGATCCACCTTTGACAAGCGAAGCTATTAATCTTAATGCAAAATCTGCACAGGGATTCTCAAATAATTTTAAAATTATACATATACACAAAACCTGTAACATTTAAACATTTGCACCTATGCCTTCACCCAAAAGTCTCCTGAAGTATTTTCCCAAGGTATTTATTTTTCTTTTCTGAGTAACTACATCTTGTCAGAAATATGAAATGGAATATTGGTAACTTACATTTATGAGTTCATTATGGCTAATGGACTCATCAAAATCGTAGAATTTTTTTTTCTTCTTTTTTACTTCAAATTATCCAATCACAGACCACAACAGCACAAAATACAGCCTTTATTCTTTATTTCATTCAATATGGTAAGTATACTGAGTAGCCCTTACTGACAATCTGATTTCTCACAAAGGAGTATTTCCAAAGTGAAAGATGGATATTCTGTGAAATATTTTACTTGTCATCAGTTTTGTGTTCTTATATCTCAGACTGAGACATCCTCTGACAGATGAGTTCAGGCACCAGAGGAAAGACTAGCAGTTCCTTTCTCAAAGGCTGGACCACACTGCTCCCGTGTGGTTTCTGAGGAAAACAGAACGGGCTGAAATGAATGTTCGACAGAGGAACTCCTCATCCCCTGCTTCCAGAAATCAGGCCCTTTGTACTTTTCTTAGATGGCACTATGCATTCTCTTGACACCTGACAAAATAAAAGTGACAGTGGCAAATTTCAAGCAGAGGGTTTCTGGGGTTTTTTTTTTAAGTCCACTGCAATATTAGCGCCAGTACATAGTTCCTCTGAGTAGCTCATCTCTTGGTTATTAGCACATGGCTAAGTGGTTCACATCTAAAGTAAAGGAAGAATTCTGCACCTGCTGAGAAGGTCTCCTCACATACTTAGAATCAGAGGTCTGGGCTGCTTCACCCTCAGGACAGAGATCCATGTCACAGGGGCTGCAGTGAGGAAGCACCAGTTCCTGAGACAAATTGGCACCCAGAGACATAGAACCATAAAATAGCCTGAATTGGAAGGGACCCACAAAGATCAAAGTCCAACCCCTGGCCCTGCACAGAACCAACCCAGGAATGGTGGTGACATTGGTCTCGGCATTATTAAACAGCAAAAATAGCATTTGGCTGCTATTGTTGCACATCAGACAGTGGGAATGATTCCTGCAAGGTTCAATCCCAAATACAGCAAATATTTTTAGTAAGAGTGCAAATATTCCTCTCCTGAGACATCTAAGAAGTCAAATGCTATTGATGACCAAATAACACCTCAGCAGAAGGCATTGCCAGGATCAGGTCCTTCATTTGCAAAGTATTTATTCCATAATACAGTTACATCAAATGAGGTGACAGATACAGGTATTCAGGAATCTGAATCATTAACACCAGCCACAATAGAAAAATTGCCTGAAAAATTATAGACTTGTTCTTCAAATATGTGTTAGGGCCAGTAGCATTTCCTGTAAAGAGATGACATTTCCTTTTGATTATTACACAGCTAATCTTACATTAATCCAGTGCATTCTTTTCCCATTGATCTAAATTGTTGCTTCATACTCAAACTATATCTGCACATAGACAGTGAAAACAGCTGCTACTTTTCAGAGTAAAAGTATTTTTGACCTGTTCCGTCAGAAAGGCTTGTCTTACTCAAAGACAAACTCAAAAGCTATTTACCCTTATCTGGGGAACATTCAGAGAGAGAAAGGTGGGAGGTGGGGAGTGAAAGAGACCTAAAAGAAACAATTCGATATAGAAACAAGCCTTACAGAAGAAACCTCAAAGAAACCCCAAAAGCTAATTCTACACAACTCCTCCTTTTCCCTTTCTATGGAAAACCAGCAGACTGACAGCTCATATAAATAGAGCAGATGAGTTCAGCATGAAGGCAAGAAGGAACAGAAATTCCTGTTGGATTGTGGAAGCAATATCTATCCCAGAGATTGTTACTGTATCATCTCAGATTGCTTGCAGGCCCCATTACAATTAAAAAAAGATATTTGTGAATCTGACAGAAATGTGGTATCTTAGAACGGAATCACAGGATTCTTAACCACATGCACACAAAGCACAATGAACACAGACTTAAAAGTTCCAATGGTTCATAGACCCTCAAAAGGGATGAACAGCTCTGAAGAAGATGTTATGGTGCATCAAGCAAATCCTCCTTAGTTCACACAGTTATTGACCCAAGACATCACAATTATTCCTTCAGAGCCATTAGGGGTCAAATGCGTTAATCCCAGTGCCAGCACAGATTATTTGTTACACATTTTAGTGAGTAGGATAAGAAGGATGTTATATGGGAACTGCAGGCACTCATCATTTGGAGACTACCTCGCCAGCCTTGATACCCAGGGCCTTGTATTGCACAAGACACAACAAGGAGTGGAACAGGAGATCAGGGCAGCATGGAGAGGTACAAAGCCACCAGAAGGCAACATGTCCTGTTGGGACAACCCGGCTGCTCTCTCCCAGGTTCAGATGTGTGCTGACTGGCACAGAGCTGGAGAACAGATATTTTCCTTTTAAGTGCAATATGCCCACAAACCACATCGAAACAGCTGCATCCCCTTCATTCCCTCTGGTATAGGGAATCACTGTCACCAAACTTCCCACTGGATTGCAAGGAAGTGTTTTTGTATCATTTTACATCTGAAAAAGCCAGTGGCAAGCAGAGGCTTAAGCAAAGACAAACCTAGAGCTGTACCAGCTGAGGAAAGGAGTTGCCTGGAATACTCAGCAACCCTTGGTACTGCACTGCCAAATAGCCAAATTCACAAAAGCTAGACTTTAACTGCAAGACATTTCCATGTGCCTTTCAGACCTCTTGGATGAGCACATAAATCTCTCAGCTGCCTATTCCAAAAGGTTTGTGCACATTTTTCATCAAGAAACACACTTGCACCCTCCTTTGTGGGCAGCACCTTAGGGAAGCAGATCATTCCAACTCCAGGAGCAAAACCCACAGTAAAGATAATCAAGCCTTCATCAGCCTCTGACAGAAAAATGCTGATGTGTAGTACGTGTGACACAGATCACATAAATCAGCATTTCTGAAGTGACTCCTTTCTTCATGGTGCCAAAATTGTCATAACTAGCTATTTTTGCCTTTTCTAAAAAAAAAAAAAATAAAAGCAACAAGAGCAAGGATAGTTAAGGTAGGAATTGCTTGAAATGCCTAAAAATAGTTTAAAACTATTGTTTGGATCACTCAAATTTACCCACAATTAATAATATCCTGAAAAGCTATTCTAAACAAATTTAGGCATCATTGGGCTGATGATTTTCTACTGAACTTGCCAAGGTATTCTTCCTGAAAGCAAGGACACAAAGTGGGCTATGCAGCAGTGGAGGTAAACAGGAAATGTGTCTAACCCCACAGTCCACCAGCTGTGGAACTCTGCCCTGGGAGGCAACATGCAGAATATTGGAGGCAGTAAAGGAAAGGGTCCCCTTAACACCATAACAGTATGCTCATAACACCAAATAACCCAAACTATCTGCAGTCTTCTGCATCATTCCTGTGGCATACAGACACCCTTTAATCATGGAATAAGCAAAGAGGACATATATAAAAATAGCACACAACACGAAGATGAATATAAACCATTTACTGCATCATCTCTCAGAAGACACAGTAAAGAAGTACAGAAGATTACTCTTATTTGTAAGATTCCTCATTCCACAGGAATGCCATTTGTTACCTCCACTCATGTTGTACATTACTCTGTCCTGTAGGATATACACATAAATGCTAATATAGTATTAATATGATAACACAGGGCCTCATTTTCTTGCAATTTCTTAATACTCAGCTGGTAACGGCTGCACTGCAGCTTCTGTTAAATTGTTTTCCAGTAGCAGAATACTTCCATGGAGCAGGATAAAGAAAAAAGTAATGTCTTCATTTGGGGCTTAAACTAGTCTCAAAAATGTCATACAAAATATTGCTTAAGTACTTTAGGAAAGTGTGAGAGAACCCTTCAGTCTTTGGGTTATTCATTTGGGGGAAGGTAAACAGGTTTTGGCTATGTGCAACCTTCAAATTGCATGCAAGCCAAACATTTATAATTTCCTTCACAGATAACTGAATATTACAGAGACTGTGAGGGAGATGAGAGGCAAATGAAGAGAAAATACAGGAAGACAATACTTCTAGTGTACAACATACAAAATTTTACATTTACTTAATTTTTGCATATCATATATGAAGGGAAAATCAAGTGAGTACTGCAAACCTGTAAGAAGGCTATCAACCTGTGAAGTCAAATTTTATAATGGCACCAAAACATTTCACAGCTCCTTAATAGTGTAAGTGGAGAAACTGGATTCTCCATTTCCAATTCTCTTTGTAAAGACAGTGAAGCTCAGATTCAGCAAACTACTTAAACTATTTAAGTATTAAGCAAGAGCATTATCTCAACTAATATGTATGCAAGAAGTCAGAAGATTTGAGTTAGGCATGCCTTGAAAATATTTTTTTAAGAAATATCACTCAATTGACTGAGAACAGATGTGAAAAATGAATAAATACTAATATGGAGGATATCATCCATTTTCCCCTCAAACTCACAAATCCACAACTGTACCCAGCCACACCAGGCAAACAAAGATTTTCTACTCACTTGTTATGAACAAGAAATTCAAAGACATCTTTTTTGTGTAACTGCTTTCCTGCGATAAAAGTATAAAAGAATTTTCCTCCTATCTTGAATTAAGTCCTGTGAGAGGGGATTGTTTACATTTGGCCAAATGTTTTCATATTTGTGCCAATTTTAAAACCATGAATTTGTTCTTTGCAGTGATTATCTATGCTGAGATGATGACTATGTTTTGTGTTATTCTCATCTACTTAGGAGCTAAGATTTCTACCAAAAAATTTCCTTTAAAACCTGCAAGTAAGATAACATCTTTTACATAAAATTCAAACTGAATATAAAAACAGAGGTACTTTGTAAAAGCCTTCCTCTGTGGCTACCATTATTCACAATAAATGCTTTTAGTTTACCCTAGATGGCAAAACTAGAAACCAGACTGCAGCTTTATATTCAAAAGCTAGTCAAGGTCATGTCACTATTCATAAAGTAATATGAACATCAGTCCCAGGTACATGCTGTTGGGAATGCTCAATAAAGATCAACTCTTCGGATGCATTTTTAGTTGGTGAAATTACAATAGAGGCAGGACACTCAGAAAGGGCTGCTCAATGCCTCCCATTCCCTATTTCCTCTTGGGAAACTGAGTCATCACCCCATTTTTCCCTTCCCTTCACTTTCTGGTGCACAGACTGATTCACACTGATGCCCAGGTCTAATCTTAGCACCACAGTACCAAGCACAAGAGCTGAAGTATCCCAGCACCTATAAGCATGCCAGGGCAGCAGACACTTCAACACGAGCAGAAACCAAAGACTGTGAGCAGCTCCCTTGACCTCAAAGGGAAGTGGCCTGAAGTATCAGGGCTATCATGGCCATAGCTGTCTTCAGGATACAGGTAAAATGACAGGAAGGTGTAAAAATTAAGTAGTTTAACAGCTCCCTCAGACATCACTCAGTCACTTTTCATTACTAGAAGAAGCTTCTTGCTGCTCTTATCTACAGAGCTCCTTCCTGGTCATGAACCTTGATCATGATATAGCAAATTTAATGTTGTTGGTCACTGAAATCACACTGGGTGTTTATTTACGAAAAAATGCTGGTCAGTAAGTTCAATTTTCAGACACTAACATCTAACCACATCATTAGCATGATATACTCCCAGCTCCCTCTTGGTGAGCACAGGACACATTAAACTGCTGCCACAATGACAGACAAGTTGGAAGACCCCACTCTTCCGAGCTTCTATATCACAAGAAGTCTCTTCCTTAGTTTTGTCAGAAGTTATGGGCAGGCTGGTAAAAAACTGTTTCCCCAGGACACTCACTTCCCTGGCCTGAGCACCAAAAATGGCTTGATTTGAGAGCTTATCCTGCTTTCCCAGTTGATCAGAAATTCAAAACAATGCATCTTGCTCCAATAACCTACTTGGCCTTTTAGTCTTCAAGAAGTCCCAGGGAAGAAAGGAGCAGGGAGAAAAAAAAATACAAGAAAGCAGAACTTGAACCCTCTCTCCAGAAAGTCATTTCAATAGAAAGACTTCTGGTACATGCCAAAGTCTGCACAGCAGACCCCAGTGGGTATAAAACATTGTGTACATAAGGGCATAAGGCCTCAGAATAATGATTTCTTTATAAAATGCCCCCAAAGAAAGTAGACTGCTCAAGTAATCCCTGCATCAAGAGATTTTCTGCAGGATTTTCTGCTTATCTCTCTTTTTGCCGACCAGCCCAAGTGGTTTTAATCTCCCTTTTCTCCCTGTCACAGGACATAAATGTTTCCACTGCAAGTTCTGAGACTTGAGTGTCACTCTGAGCTGCACAAAACAGATGCTGAACTGACAAGTTCACTGAAATTTCTACCAAATTTCTGTGAAATGCACCCATAAATAAAGTCTGTCAACACTTGCTGTTCTACACTGATTGCCAACATCTCACTAGTCTCAAAATAAATACCTCCTACAGATACTTTTAGTTGCCTGGAGTACTAGGTGTTTAAATAGAAGTTTAAAAATACAATTTCAAATGTGGATTGATGATCTTTACTCACTCTTAAAGAACCAAAATCCATCAAACAGGTATGAAAGATCAAATCAAAGTCAGTTTCTATCTGTTTCCACTGCTGGGCCAGAATGGCCTTCAAACAGCCACTCATTCTGCCTCAAGTTATTTATGACAGCTGCTTTATCATGCACTCAGTAGTGCATTTCCAGGTTTTCTTAAATCCTAGGCAGAGAATAACTCTTCCATTATTTCTAGTTTCTAAATGTCTGAAAATCAGAAGCATTCAAAAAATAACTCAGGTTACATAAAAGCACTGCTTGAGCAAAAGTCAAGCAGAATAGAATATATATTCCATTTCAAAGCAATTTTCAATTTTTTTACAGTTTTTAATTATTTTTTCTTAAGAAAATTAGAGTTTTAAGGAGCAGCAGCATTCACTGTTAGTTATAAACCAGTTGGCAGGTTATAAAATAGGCAGGGAAAGCACACACACACACACCCAAACACCAGTTCATGTCTCAAACCAGGTATCAAGTGTCCCAACACTGTTACAGACAGTCACCAACACCGAGTTATCACTCTGAGGAGCAATATTTCACTAAAGGAGCGTAACTCTGCAGTGCAAGACTGCCCTTACCCAACTATCACTCACTCAATGGTACTTCTGTTACTAATGACCTGAAGAACCCACCCAAGGTTTGTAATGAAGAAGACAGGCATCAAAATAGTCAAGAGTTCACATTTTCTCTGTCTGTGGGCTCATCATACATAGCATAGTCTACACCCCTTTCCTATTACCAAAGCTGTAGAGTTAAGCACTTGCAAAATCATCTACAATAGCAGGTCTGTATAGAAAGAGGTGATTTCTGTCTGTCAGCTTTTTAATTTAAAGTGTTGCAGACTTTAAACTGGGCTCAGGCTATGCCTCTACTGGCTGGATGCTGACTATCAAAGAGCCTGAGCAGCCACATAACCATTTCAGATAGACTCCTCAGCAGAAGGGGAAAGACCTTCACAGTACAATCCCACGTTCTAAACGCAACCATAAAAAGGCTAAAGTTAAAAAAGACAGTTCCAGTTCAGCTGCTGATGGACAAATAGGTCCTCTTAGATTAATCAGTCTCACTCGATTGCCCCAGTGTTACTTCTAAAGCCAAACTAAGCACTAGCACAAGCAGATGAAACTGTACTGCAGATTTTGCCGTTCCCAGTCCTCAACCAGAAGCTCAGAGCCCAAAATCCCATCTCCAGCAAAAGAGGCCAAATCTTTAGATTCAAATACTTATCCTTCCACTCTTATCCTCCCATTTGATAAAGCACAGAACATCATTACAGTCGTCTCTTCAATGAAAGGGAACATTTATTTCAGACATGCAAAACCAGGCAACTTAATTATGACCCTTCTGATGAGACAGTTCCTAGATTTTCTATCAACATGTTCCCAAGCCCATTCCCAGGGGAGCTCAGTGGTAACATGAAGAGCATGACCATTTATTTGGCTTAAGGAACACATTAATTTATCTGGCTTATAGAATTTAAACATCTGACGAATGACAGTGTGGTTGATTTTATTCATCAGCTAATTGCTTTGCCACCTGGAGCTGCAGCTTTATATATTCAGCTTATAAAAGATCTGAAAAGGATCTCAATTATTCTTTAATTTGTTCCTTGAATTTAAAGTAGGAAAATCTGGCTTAATCAAACATTGTCTCAATTCTATTGGGATATGTCTAGTTACCTTATAACAAGGTAAGCTTTCATTTAATCATATGATATGATAATTCCCCACTTTCAAGCCAAGTATCCTCTTAGTTACAATCAATTTTCCACTGAAAAAATAAACATTGTCTCTTTACTGAAATCCCTGTAGAGGAAAATAGTCCTTTTAAAGCAACGTGCTGTTAGTACAACCACCCTAGGAATTTTTGTGTTGGAATTCATTAAACCCCCTCATTTAGCCCTGACGGGTAAATTGTGATATCCTGATTTTTCAGAAATGACTCCTCACACACAGGATGGTTTTTGGCATAGTTGAAAAAGTCTGATAATGAGCACTTGGGCAGAATGGTGGGATAAGCAAAATCTGAGGGTTAGCTTTTATTTTGCTGTATAAAACAATTTTATGTAGCATCCTCAGAAAATTGACTGCCCAATAGTCCTTGTACTTACATTGACAGCAAGTAACAAAGGGGTAAGAAGACATATTGAGCACAAAGTAGCTTTTCTCCAAAGTACAGTTAAAATTCCATGCTTCCATAAGAAGATGGCACTAAAAATTGTATAACTGGGTCAGAGGCCTGCATAGTCACCTAACTTTTTCCCCCAACTGCACACCCCAACAAAATACTTGCCAACAACCAGTCCCTTTTCACGCTTTACCAGAGAAGCCTAGATCTGCAATAAGTTTTAGAAAGAGTGCAGGAGTGATCACTGCCAGCCCGAGAGTCTGGGTGAGGGCAGTACTATGGAGTTTGCTTCTTGGAAATAGCAGCTTAATTTAGGAAACTTAAGATGCCCTCACTCGGAATGTATAACAAAGCTGAATGCATGTTTGCATAGGAATAACTGAGAGGAAAATGAGGGAAAGGAAAAAAAGAAAACTTGCAGAGATATCACAATTAATTTGAATGGATGGAGTGCTGATAGATACCAGACTTTAAAAATGAGGAGTCCAAAGGCTAGTCTTGCTGGAACAAACCTCCTTCTGACAAAAACAGCATGACAGGCACTGAAGAAATAATTAGAAAATGAGATGATATGAGGACAGTGAAACTACTTCAAAGCAAAATTATTTGTACCATGTACTATGGAGACAAAGGCAAAAAGGGATAAACTGGCCCTGCTGATGCTTCTGCAGACACCAAGAACAACTCATGTTGTGGCCAGAGCACTGAGGACCTGTAATGCTGGGCCACAGAAAGGACAGCAGCAATAGCAGTGTAGGAAGGAGGGATCTGAATGAGGGAGGAAAGCAGCTGACACAGCCCCATCAGGTTGGTGGAATGGTTTGGCCAGGTAAACATGCTTAGGAAAGTTCTCTGACGAGGAAGACAACAAAGAAGTAGCCCAACAGAGGAAGCAAGTGCAGATCTACCTAACGTGATACCTGTTTTGCATCTCTGGTTTTGATAACATGGCCTGGCTCCAGTTGCTTTTCATTTGCACAGGAAGCTCCTGATTTTGCATATCTGTATTTTCATAGCTCTCTAATGCACACTACTGGCATTAGCGATTTATAATATTAACATTGAACTATATATTAATTGTTCTCACCTCTTCTTTTTATTTTTTAGATTTGTGCTCAGATTTGAGCAATTGGAGCAACTGAGATGCACTAAGTGGGAGCAGACACTGGTGAGGTATTTGGAGGACATGATTTACTTCCACTGAAAGTTATTTCTCCAGAAATTCAGATTCTCACTCCCTCTGCAAGACTTTACAAGCAGATGGTGTTCTGCAGGACACAGCGTGAATATAAACACACAATGGCACTTGGAATTCAAAGGCCATTGACTTGAGTAAATACTCTAGAAAAAACTTGGGATTTTTGTCTTGAGACAAGTGTTTCTGTATCCAAATGTTTTGCTCTGGATTCATGAGGGAGAGTGGAAGCATTCAGTGAAGGAGCCTGGTATTTGGCAACACTTCCTTGAGATCTCCCCGGAGCTCTATTCTGTGGGAATGTCAACTTTGTTCTCCTCCAGCATCTGACACACATATGAGGTTGAAGCGACGGCTGACTTCTCAATCGACTTTGTTCAGTGAATTCAAGCAACATTTTTAGCACCAAAAAAGTCTTTTAATCAGGCTCATTATGGCTTCAAACAAAGCTGGGTTTTGGATGTGCTCAAGCTACTGTGAATTCCCAGTCTGTTTACTGAGAATTCTGAAAGAGGGGCATATTTCTAAAAAGAGAAAAAAAATATCTCTAAGGCTAACACCCAGACATATTTTTTGCCTTACAGATATCAAAGACTGATTTATGTTTCCTCAATGCAACCTGTGATTCATGTGTCATGCAACCCATAAACCAATTTATAAAATGGCAAAGACTGAATTCAAATACGTGGAAAAGTTGCAAGGAGAGTTTAGGCTTAGGCAGTCTGCAAAACCTACATTTCAAGGCAATATCTGAACAATAAAAAAAATTGCAGCATGGATATACTACCAGCTAAATATTCATTCTTGCTTCCCACTGAACTTGCCTTTTCTGCCAAGAAGAGTAATGTAATGTGACCTACAAAGCATCACAGAGAACAGAAAGTGATAAGGTCTACCCTGGCTTTTATACAGTGCCAGAATAAGAACAGAGGGGGATTTTTAACAGTTTTGTAAGAGTATAAAAGCACTATATCCAACAGAATGACTCCTGGAACATATCAGAAATACCTACCTGATACTTACAACTATAAAATACTATAAAGAACAGAAATGAAGCATCCTTTGCTACAGCTTTTAGATCACCTACCTGTGCTCTCCCCACATTTTGAAAGACTGCCAGGAGCCAATCCTGAGTCATATGTATGTCATGAGGATTCATATGCTTGCACATGCTCAGCAAATACAGATATCACATTTGGAACTCAAGTGTGCTCCTTTGGCCTATTACTATTTTCTGATTATGAAAACAGCAAGGGACAACGGTAGCCCCGTTAAGTTTTGGCTAACATCAGAGAGGCTGTCCTGGCCAGCAAGGAGCCTGTACTTCATTCTCCCAAACATATGTCAGCAATCAAGTGGAGCACTCAATTAGAGCTATTCAGTCCTCTCCCAACTTTTCAACGAATATTTTTTTATTTTCTTAAAAAAATACCTACCCATGGAAAACACACGTTTAATGGGGATTTGGGACAGCACTTCCCTTATAAAAGGAAAAAAAATCTATTATTTTCATTTTCTAGTTTGTGTTCCTCTTTTTTCTCTCCTCCTTTATCTCTTGCCTCCAACAATTAATAAAAGTGAATGAGTCCCACCCTCCCCATTTTTTAGAAACTGAAAAGAGTTTCATTAAGGAAAAGGGAAAAAAAAAAAGAAATCAGGGGTGGGGGGAAGGGGTAGAGAATTAAAATCAAAATAACTTGCAGAACATATCTTTTTCACAAGTTTCCAAGCCCCAAGCACTGCCAGAGCAAGCAATACTTCCCAGGCTCAGATTAAACATCACTGCCAGTGGTGACCTCCTCTCTCACTGCTCTGCTTGCCAGGGTGCAGCCAGCTCAGCCTTGGAGACCCTGACAGCAGCAGGAGATGGTGTGAGCTGGAATCACATGGAACTTGAAATTTTTTTAAAAATAATAACTCCACATAAAAGTTGAGATTTAGGAGAGGGATGCAGCTGCATCCCTCTGTTCTCTGAGCTGGCTGTCCTCTGACTGAACAAACTCTACTCTTAAGCACCTCCCTTAATTTCAGTACAGCCCAATAATATCAATAGTGTAATTGTCAGGGGTAATAATAAACCAATGGTATGAGAACAACCTCATCAGTTTCTGTTTAAGTTCAGAGTTCCTGTCTGTTCAACTACTTCTAACACAGGAGACATGAGAAAAGATAAGGGGAGAGGAAGAAAAAAACAACTGAGAAAAAATGTCCACATTTTCTCTGCCAACCTCCTACCACAGCACATATACCATTCACAGCACTTTCCTACCAGCAGAGGCACATAACTTTAATTCCTTGCACAGCAGTCTCATTAAAATGGATATGTCCTGAATGGACACCACAGCTAGAATTTTACTCATGAATTCAGGTATACAGAGCTCAGCGTCAGATTCAGCCAGTCTGATCAGAGGAATTTATAATTCTTTTAGCACCCCTCTTTTGATAGATACTATTATTTCAAGCTTAACAAACCTGTCTTTCACAAGAATTTAGTACCTTCCCACTCTTACAGAGGAATGGATTTATCCCTGAAATAAAGCAGTACAGGGAAAAAAAAAAAAAAGACATTATCAAAAGAGTTATTTCCAGTAGAGGAACACAGTTCAATGAATTCAAAAATCTCTCAAAAAAGCAAATGTTTATTTTATGTCTACCTTACTGCAGATGTTTGTCAGAAACCTTGTTACCTTACCTTGACAAGGTAAGGCTGAAGACTTTAGAAGGAAGATAATCTAAAAAATTACCTGTATCCTGGAGAGAAGAAACCCAAGAAAGACTAATAAGACCATCTCAGCTAAAGCAATAGAAAGCAGAGATTGGAAAGGCAATGTTAGTGCATACACACAAGTCAAGCCAGTATTTTACAGCAGACAATATCCCAGCAGAGAGCACAAAACTCACAATCCTCATGCCATATAGCTCAGATCCAGGATCATTATATTCATTTGTGGGTGTGATATTATGAGGATAGTTATTAATTAAGAGGAACAGAGAAGTGATCAGGGAACAAAGGTGTTAAAATAATGAGACTAGAACCTGCACAACCTACAAATGGATAAAAATTAATCTATGTCTGTTTTATTCTCAACAACAAACTACATTTTAAAGATAACTGAAATGAAGCAAACCCTACCCTAACATAAAACATAAAACGAGCTTTTGTTTTTGTTGTTGGGTACTTAATAAGCCAAGGAAAGTCAGAGCTGTGACCAACTCTTAGACAATAACCCCAAAGATAGGATACTGCCACATGCTGGAAGCATTCAAGAAGCTACTTTTACATGAGGTGATCTGAAGTTCAGCCTCCCACCTCCCAAAGCAAAGGCATCTGTCCGCTGGGGTAAAATTCCATCTCTCCTGCTGACTGTGTTCCATTTTGCAAGCCCTGCTTGAATACCCAGAGATTAAAAAAAAAAAAACAAAACCCACCCAAACAAAAGAAAAATAAATAAATAATTAAATATCAGCATTTAGAGAATGCAATGGAATGATTGGGTACCTGGTTCCATCCTTTTTTCAGTCCTCTCAGAGAAGACGTCTCAATAAAAGAATTCCAACTCCTTTCCACGGAGATCTGAACTCAATTGAATTTCATCCCACAAACATGGGAAACTAAGCTACCATTTCAGCAGTCCACACAAGCCTAACCTAGCAAGATAGAGCTCCCTGAGATCTGTCTTGCCCTAACTCTACTTAGACTAGCACCCACTCCGTCTTTAATCTTGCTTTGTTTTCTACCACTGCAATCCCCTTCCCAAACAGTCAGATTAAAATACTCCCAGGCATGGGATTAATCAGTTGTGGAGCTCTCGCTCATGGCAAGCAAAAGCCATACTGCTCCAAGGCTTTAATATAAGACTGGAAAGATACTGAAGGGAAAAAAATCTCACCTCTAGGAAATCTAAGTATGATAGACAGCCCTGAAATACACTGCTGAAAATGACTGTTGCATTCTATAACATTAAGATTTAATTTCACACAGGCCCACTGGTTTCCTCTGTTGTGGATCTACTCTTCAAACTGTCTATTGATTAAGTTAGGATGAAAACCATTATTTCTTCTTAATGTCTGTATACACAGAGAACATTAGGACAAATGTCATGTTTCAGCCCTTTCCTTAATTTCTATAGATTGTGATCAAAGTCAGAGAGCCTAATTTTCCTCCAGCACATGGGGGTAAAAAAAAAATAAATAAATAATTAAAAAAATCTAAGGTGGTCACACTTAAGTTAATGGAATTGTACCCATATAAAACTGGTTAAAAAAGTAAACTGAGCCCTGAATCAGATTTTCAAGCTTAAGCAGACTAGCAGAAAGCCCATGCAAATCACAGTCCATGGAATGTATGCAATAGCTGCCTCATCAAACCAGGATGCTGTGTAGAGATAACATGACACTACAACCATGTACTCGGTTACAACAATATAGGCAGCACTGTAATTACAATAATGACCTCCCAGAGCTATTGTGTCTTTAATTAAGCCTTTAAGAGTAGGCATTTGCCACTTAATCCTAACTCACTGTAACTACTGCAGCATATCATCTACATTTTCACAAAGAATTACTGTGTCATATTTCTGTCAGAAGGATGAAAGGGAATATTTTAGTTCAAGTGGCATTTACAGAATGAAACCGTATGAAATAAGTGGCCCATAGATGTCCTTTTAACAGCACTTCAGACCAAGCAAATGCTTCTGTTCCCTTTCTTTCTCTTACTACTCTGCTTCTTCCCAGAGTAAACTGGGAGAAAGCAGGCAGGAGGGGCTACACAGAGCCAATATCACACCTGATTACATGGATGATAAAGCTGTGACAACAGATTTTAACCAGAATACAGCACACAGCAGCAATGCCACAAACTTACAGTTTTCCAGTTTCATTTAACTCTTTACCACTCCTCAAAAATGTACCAGCAAATAGTTCTTAGTGGTGCCCACCAACTCTGTCTCTGCTTGCTTTGATTGGGAAAGCTTTCCTGAGATCCCTTCCTATTTAAAATTTTTCTCAGCTAAAGTAATATACAGAGCAAAGGAGTGTCGTTATGTTATTTTCAACACCATTAACAAAGTGTTAGGGGTATTTTTCTAATAATGGCTCTAATAATGAAGAATTATTTCCAAAAACATGTGAGCATGCAGAAGAGTTTCTGTCTGTTGTCTGAATGGCACCACTGTTAACTCAGAAATCGGGACACTGAGTAGCTCTGTCGGTTCTACTTGACTTTAACAGACTCAAAGGCACCGGGGATGAGAACAATTTTCTGCTTGTTCATTTGAGGGATTCTTACTCTAACTATGGAAACCTGACTCGGCACAATTTCCACATCTTTTCAGTGTCTTCTTTGATACTGAGTATTTTCATTCCATTATAGTATTTGCCTCCATCAACTCAAATACCACATCCAAACAGTCTGATGAATGAGAAGAATTAAATCAAAAACTATGAAAGTAGTAAGGGAATTTAAAAGTGATCATTAGCCCCTTGTGTATTTCTGTATCATCACAAAACGCTTTCCACGCTGCCTTGCCATTGCACACTAGAGAAGAAACAAAACCAATATTATTTTAAATTTTCTGCACAAACAAGGCAGGGTCTTTTAATCAACAGTCATGACCAGTTTAAACCAAGCACTCTGATAACTGTAGCCTTTCAAAAGCACCCACATCCCACTATCCTACCAGACTTGGACATCTTCTCTGAGCTTTCTGTTCTTTCTCCAAGCAAGTATATTCAGTTACTTCCATGGCTGACCTTTAAAATACTGAAAACAAAGCACTGTTTATATTAATATGCTACCTGAATGACATATAAACAAAAACCAAAACAAAACACAAAAAAAAAAACTAAAACAAAAATATTTTTTATCTCCAGAAACATTAATTTCTCTTCCCAAAATCTTCTTTTGTTATTGTCTTTCAGACCTTTGTCATGCTTATTCTACCCTTTTACAAGATCTTTCATGAGCCTGAAAAATACTCACTGTTCACATCACAGGATAGACATCAACTGCTGCCTGAAGTTTCTTTCCTTCTCGTTTCCTTTCCTTTCCTACCCTGTGCTGGAGTGTTAAAATCGTATTACCTTCCCAAGCTGATCTCGATAATAATCCACAATGGATTACTAAAGCATGAGAGAAACTGATGCTGAGTGTCTCTTTTCTGCCACTTCAGGTGTAAGTAATACTACTATATCAGGTACACAGAGGCAACCTCTCAGCAAATTCTAATCTCCTGCCCACACACCATGCAAGTCTCGTGAAGTAATCAAGGCTGACACTGACTGCTAAAAACTTGAACAAAATTACTTTGCATTGTAGCACCCAATGCTTTATTCATATTACAAACCAAATTTTGCACACACAAGTGGAAAGATTTATTGATAAATACTGGTTGGCAGGGACAAACTTTCCATAGAAAAAAGGTGTTGGTATGGTTAAAGGTGTTTGAAGTGGTTGATGAGCATGTGTGGCTCTTTTCTGCCACTTCAGGAGTAATTACTGTATCAGGTACACAAATGCAACCTCTTCTCTTTGTAAGGAAGCAATTCAAGCTGTTCTAAGGCATTCAGAAGGGTCTACAAGATTTGTCTATAGCCAGCATTTTCTGGTTGGGCATCATTCAAAAACATTTATAGAAATCTGGCTTCCTGTTACAAATAACATAAACAAGACCTTTCATTTTGTGACTGGATTGAGGATGGGAAGGGAAATGACACTACCTTTTTAATTCTTTGGCATCTAACCAAAAGAAAACAAAGATCAAAATAAAACTTCCAGTATTTCTGGTCAATACAAAGTTTTGTAGTACTCTGAAATTATTCTGTTTCATTTTTTTATTAACTCCTTCTTATGGGCAGATAATTTTGAAATCAAAACCCTTCAAAATATCCAAAAACTCAAAAGAAAAACAGTCTGCGTTTCTCTAAATGAAAGGTATTACTTCAATATTTCAGAGTGCTTCTCTTTGTGTTCCTGCTTTAAAAGAATTATCCACCACCCCGTGAGGATACAGCAATGTGATAGACACATCTTAAATTACTTCCCTAAGGTGAGAGAAAGGAGGTTCAGCCCTAATGAACCAGCCCTCTTGCCAACACTTTTGCATATCACCCTTAACCAGACCCTTCTCTCCAGGCTTGATGTGAAAAGGTCACTGGCCTTTTATCTAGAGAAGATAGACCCTGCAAAGTCCAACCATCTCTTCATTTCATTTGACACCAAAGCAACAACCTCTGCCTCGCTGCTGCAAGGCAGGCACCTCCAAATGCCTGATCACATATCTTTCTACTACAGCTTGACAGGCTTACAGTGTGAAGGATGTGTTAGAGCTCATTCCATTTGGAAAAGAACATCTTTGATGAAATGGTATCTCTCTCTCTCTTTTTAGAAAATGTACTAAGTAATAGGAAGTTCTTTGTGACAATTAGAATCACATCCCAAAATTTGTCATGGATTTCTGCAAGCTTTGGTTAAAGCACACATATACCAAATGAGACTGTTTGGGTTTGATTTCTTGAAGGATTTTAGGCTGAGTCTGCAAATGTTAAAATAGGTTCAGGCAGCAGTGCAATGTGACTGACATGCCCTCATACTTCCACATCTTAAGCAGCATGGATTTCCTTAAACACTGACAGTTGCCCCCCTTTTAGAATTTGTTTTCAAAACATAATAATATTTTATTACTAAAATTCTTATTTCTATGCAGGACACATTTATTTTTAATACCACTGGGCTGAGTCAATCTTTCAGATACTATTTCTGATCAAGCTCTGAGACAGTTTATTTGAAAGTCATCCCTGGAGTGTGAAATGGCTATCTTTACAAAGATGTCTGAAATTCTATTCTCTCATTGCAAATGACCTTATCCCAACAAATAACTTTATATTCCCTAGAAACAGAAGGATTCAATGATTTTTTTGTTGTTGTTTTTAAAAATCCTTTTCCTACTATTTTGGGAAATATATTGCCATGAATTCAGCTGGTCAAACCCTTCTGACCACAGAAGCATCTAGCTCCTAAAGAAAAAAGGAAAGAAAAGGTCCAAATTAAGTACATGACTAGTAGCAAGGAATTAACAGATATATCCAACTCCAAACTCAGCATCAAGTTCAAGCCATCATGGATGGGTAGAGAAGAAGGTGGATTTTTGCTGAGGGGAACACAAATCCTGTGCCTTGTGAAAGCTGTGCAGCTCACCAGTGGCAGCAGAAAAGGTGGGGAATGGTTTCCCACCCCCAGCACTCAATGGCATACATTGTTATACACAGAACTGCTCTTGTTGAGTCTGCAGTGAGCCAACTGGAAAGCAGACAGAAGCAGGTACTGATATTATACCAGAGCATATTGTCACTGCTAGAGCCAAAGTACCATCACCGTAGCTGCCAATTATCCCCAAGTCACTGATACATTATTTTTTTTAATCCCACGGAACAATCTTTTGCTGGAGGCTTTTTCACACCCATGACTGAAGTATCCCTGGTGGCATGTTGGCTAATTAAGAGTAAAATCCATCTCTTGATGAAATAACACTGCCACTGAAAGAGATTTCTACAGTTAGAAAAAAAATGTTTAATCAGGCTAGGAGGAGCAGCATCCTAACACTTGCACTACGCACGGGAAAGAGGTCTACAGCTAGCAATTAACAATGATGAAAAGGACAGTGATTTAAAGCATATTGCCATGACATTTTTATCAAAGTAAATGAGTTTGCTAGGCCCAGCGGCTGCATATGCTTATTGTCATTTAATGTTTGGATAGCAACACATCAGGCACCGAGTATCAGGAGGTGCCGAATTTAATAAGTCATTTTGACACTGGCGTGAAACGAACAAATCAGCATTCTGAGGAATGTGTTCACACTCTGAGCAGACAGGCAGACATCCTAAGCATGTGAGGTGACACCAATCAACAAAAAAAATGGGAGGTGGGAAAGAAAGGGAGTGAGAGATGAAAGCCAGGAGAAGAAACAGGCAGCGATACTCCGATGAAAAACTAGTTTTGTCCTGTCTGCTGGTTTGCCTGGTTGGTGTCAACAAGGCAAATTTCTTTTCACTAAGGCTGAGATACACGGCATATCTTCGACGGCATAAATCTCATGTATTATTTAAGCCCTACATGGATTATCTCAAATGAACTAAAATTAATGTCATGGAAATCTTTCAGGACTTTTCATTGCTTTAGTGGCAATGCAAAATTCCTGCCACGTGCACAGTTAATCAGAGCTTGTTTTTTCGCACAACAAGGCTGGCTCTGCACATGTACTTTGAGAGCCTCTCAGGCACTTTCTCCCCGAAGCCCAGAGGAGTTCTGCCTGTGTGAGCAAACTAAGGCTCTGGCTTTTCATGACTTTCAAAGCACCGGCAGCAGTTTTGATCCCAGCTCCTCCACCCTCTGCAGATTGGCTGCTCGCTCTGTCCCTCGCCTTCCAACCCTATTTATATTCTCTTTACCTCGGGGTATGTCTGTAGTGCAGAGGTACCCGAGTTAGCTATAGAACTCCCCAGCTCAGGTGCTGCTGTAGATGTGGTTGTGTGGAACTCAGTGCAGACTAATTTACCCCCACTGTCCCTAATTCATTTAAAGTTACTTTAACTAGGCCTACCTGTCAGACACTCCCCACCACCTGTCCCTGTCCTCACCTCTGCACTTCCAAACACTCAATATTTCACCACCAGTCTTTTCACTGGGTTTGTCTACTTCTAAATTAAGATTCAAAACCCAAAAGAATTGTTGGTACAAATTCAACAATCTATTTGCAATTTGAGATTTATCTCAAACTGTACCTTAGCAGGGCTGACAAATTCCTTTTCAGCCAGTCCTGAATGCCTAAAAATGCACACAAAAAAAGTCTTGGGACACAAATGACATCTTCTTGTCTTGCAGAGCGTCAGAAAATACATTAGGATATGATAAAACAACTGTTATGATTAAGAAAAATGAGGCATTAGGGAATATAACCTAGAGTTGGAGCAGCATTAAGGAGATGGGGTGGAAAGAGAAGAAAGGAGTGATGAAAGCTATTAATGTTCTGTTGATTTCCAATCCACATAAGTGAGAATAAATCTACTTTCCTCACATATACTGTTTAGTACATATACTCCCTATTTGGACCTGTGCTCTTCCCCACAAAAGATAAAAAGTTTGAGTTGACTATCAGGTAAATACATCAACAAAGCAAGAAAGGAAAAATAAGATATCATTGATACTGGAACCAAGTAATTCTATCAGCCAGCTAATTCTATCAGTGGGCATAACCCACATTTGAGGGGTTATCCACTGAAAAATAAGGACAGTTGCTATTTTTCTGGGCTGATGGGAGTTCTCAAGAAAATAGTGTCAGGTTTGCAACATCAAGAAAAGAACAGGCTGAGGTGATCTCCTTACTTTTTAGAGGAACTCCCCATCCACAGACACTGCTGCACCTAATCCAGTCACAGATTACATCAAAAAACTGATGGTTACCCAGCTTTTATCCCTTCCCTCCCTCCCCAGAAAAACAGTGAACATAAACTATCTTCAGCACAGCTTCAGCACTGAAGCAGAAGATAAACATTTCAGCCATGAGCCTCCTGAAAGAGATGGTGCTTCCTGCCCTAGGGAAATACAGGGCACAGCACTTCCCACTTCAGCGGGGTCATGCTCACCAAATTACACACAAGTGAGGCACAGGCTGGGAGGCATTTCACAGGCCTGAGGGTTTGGAATTCACTAGGATCTCTCAGGCAGCACATGGCGACTCTGGGTTAATAAAGTTAAAAGTGTGTTATATTGCTTGTTAAACTTTTCAATAAGAGCTGAAACAAGAGCAAGAGGGGCTCTGGGACCACAAAGATCCTAGTAACACGAAGAACTGTATACAATGCTGGACAGGGAGCAAGGAACATGCAGCTGCAAAAGACCAGGGGAGCGGGATTATTGAACATGGAGCCTTGCAAGTGTGTCTGAGCCATCCAGTCACAATGGGCTACAGAAGACAGAGGGGAGCTCTGGTGCTCAGCCAGGTATGAGAATCTTCTCACGGCCCAGAATACATCCCCCTCCTAAGATTCAGCTGGCTGAGTTCAAGATCAGCTCCCTCACTGATAAGGGCTGCTATGAAGAAAGCCAGAAGCAAGGACCTGCCCCTCATTTCCCTTGGGAACCATTTTTAAGCTGAAGCTTTACCACAGGTCCCCACCTTTGCTAACTGTCAGGGAGCAGTGAGGGCAGGGGGCTCTGCAAGGCACTGGAATTTGGGAAGAAAGAAGGCTCATAAAGAAGGTTCCAGCACTGACCTCACCAACACAGAGCCAGGGCAGAAATTGGCAGGTCAAGGTCAAGACGAGGGCAAGAGGCAGTGATCAGTCAGACATAGCCCAGTGATCACACAGCAAATCTGCAGTGCTGGGGCACATCTGGAATACCAGCAGGCCCAGGGCTGGGTCAGAGTTGTGTCAGCATGAGACCACAGCAGATACAGCTGCTGCAAGGCCATGATGGAGCACAGGTAGGGCCAGCAGTAAAACCTCATCTTTGCACCAAATCCTAAAGGAAAGGGGGGGCAGCCATCACGTCTAGCTTTCTTCACAAGAGCTCTTATCAGTGAAGGAGATGACCTTGGGCTGTGCCAGCTAAATTCTAACCTAGCCAGATAACTCCTACAAGGGGCCTGTGCCCAGGTCTGACAACTTCGATGGCTCAGGCCCCACATCAGTTGTCTCTCACTGATACAGCAAAGACCATGAGAGAGGAAGGAGGTGTCACGGACCAGCCTGTCTGCTCCACTACTACATTCAGTAAACTCCAGCAAGTTTGAGGCAAAAGAAAAGAAAAGCTGCTGAAGGCAAAACCAACATTACAGCTGAGTTTAAAGGTCACGTATTAGATGAGGAAAGTAAGTTCTCAAACCTCTGAAATGCAGTCTCTTCTCTGCAACAACAGGTTGCAAACATTTTCTAATTTTCTTTAGTGTTCAGAAGCCAGCTCATCTGCATCCTAGATCACTGCAGGAAGAGGAGCTAGAGCAGAGGGAAAGCTTCTAAGACCTACATATTCTCCAATCTTTCTTAACTTTAGGGGGCAGGGAGCGAACTAACTATGGATCCAAACTGAACATCAGTTTGTTCTTTCATCCTTCATGGAGAAGGTATATCCAAACATCACACCAACACCACACCTGTCTTCAGGAGGCAGCAGTTTGCACAGGCCAGTTTAAAATTACTTGCATCCCCTGGAATGTGTAAAAGGTACAATAAAATGTTTATTATCTGAAACTATAATAGACTTTTCCCTTTTGGTTTTTTTCTTCCCACACTCTCTCCTTAGGCCTCACAGTTCAATGTGTGGGCAGCAGAGCATTTTGCCACCCAGTCACCACATTGCAAATTAACATCGGGCAGCAAAGGCATATCTGCCCAAGATGAAAAGATGTCTTGGAATCCTTCATATTTAGTTAACATATTTTCCTTTCATTTAGTTATGCTGGCACTAACTCCATGCCCAAGAGGGCAGTGCAGCTCTGGCAGTCTGATGGAAAGCTTCTTGGTTATCTGGCAGATGCAGCATGAACACTGCACAGAGCCCTGCAGAAGAGATTTTCCTTTCTGTTCTCTGAGCTGAAGCTGCTGAGCTTTAAATTCAACACTGTCCCTAAGCCTGCATCACCAGAGCTACAATTAGGTCATGCTGGGAATAAATGCTCCAAAAGAGACCTACGACAGTTTAAGGAGGCACCTTCCTGTTGGGAAGGAGCAGAAACACAGATATATCCCTTTGCTCCCAGATTAGAATTAAATGGAAGTGACACCAGAAACACTTTCCAAAAGACTTGTGGAGTCTGCAAACGCCTCTACTTTGTTCTGTGTGCAGTAACCCATTTCGTGCCTCCTTTTTAAAACTCTGGTTCTTCTCTACTCCTACATAGTTTGTTGTTATGTTGCCTCATTCCAGTCGTGTTGCACCTGCTAAGTATGCTCTAAATCAGGGACACCACCCAGAGAGTTCAAGTTAAATAGGAACAGGAGAACTAAGCCCCAAGGGAGATTCACCTTCTGCATCTTCAAGCCCAAACAGCTCTATCTTGTCATTCTTTCAATCTGAGGTGGAGAAACTAGAATATTAAATCACATCAGGAGATGCCCAAGCGTGTCTGATATTTTTGCCTTCTTTTTCCCCTTGGCCTACCATAACATAAAAAAAGAAGAAAAAAAAAAATCAATAACAGTTTCTCTGTGATTGGAAAAAAAAATCTTATATGATCCAAATGTTGAAACCAGTGACAAGTGAGCCATGTCAGGGAGTTTTTTTTACTTAAACAGGTACCACAGATGGAACAGAGTGTGGCTTCCACTTTTAAAAAGAATTATTCAAAATCAGTAACAAAGCCACTGAATTATGAAGCCCAAATATATAATTCTTTGCATGTATCAGGTATTATATCATAAAAAGCAAGTAAAAAAGTGGCAGACAGACAACCTCATGGTCTCCTGTTCATTTTCCAGTCAAATTAGAATGAAAACTGCTTGGTTTCTGTCCCAGGTTTTCAGTGTTTGGAGTCCCGAGCTTCAGCCTGGCCATATATTACACAAGGTTTGGACCATTTCTCTGGAACAGTAGACTCAAAAGGTGTGAGCTGGTAAAACTCTTTCATGTTACTGCTACAAGCAACCTGTTACAGAAATTAAAACTTCTATAAGGACACTGAAAAGATAAGAAAGGTCAGCTTAGAAGAATCTACAGCTTGAGTCTAAAAACAGAATAAACACCCTCTTGAGTGCTCCCAGCTCCCAAAGCAAACAGCTGCTGGCTGAGAGGACAGAACTGTTATCAGCTGCTACTCTGACCTCCAGAGACAATTTCTCTGCTCTGACATTAGCTGAGGAACTACACCACCCAGCTGAGAGAAGATGATGATGAGAGAACAGAGGTCACTAAGAAATGGAAATTAGGTGATGGAATTGTCATCATCACAAAAGTAATGAAAAACAAAAAGCAAAAGGATAACTCAGCCTAAGTAATAATGAAAAAAGACCTTTGTATCCTCTTCCTCTAGGTCTTCACTTACAAAAATAGTTTTCTAAATGCTCAGGCATTGCTAATGCACAGCCTTTTGCAGCATCCATTGGAGGTAAGAATACATCACTTCTCATTCCTACAGAAATAGGCTGGGAACTACCCTGTGTTCTTGAATTTTTCTGCTGGTTTAACTTTGCTCTTTCATTTAAAATATCTTTGTTTTCATGGATTCTTCATTCTGGCTGAGGAGGCTATATGATGGGAAATTACATTTTAATGATGAGTGCACAAAACAGAACAAAAACCTCATATGGCAACAGAAAGGCCAGAAATCTAAGCGGAGAAAGCCAGCATCTCACACAGCTGCCTTCTGGGTCCTAAAAAAGATCCAAGTTAATGTTGTATTAATTATACCCAGGTGTAGAACAAGAGCTGGTTTTAATTTCTTTTCAATTCAAACCATGGGACTGGTTTCCAGCCTAGATTAATTTGTCCAGGGGTCCTTTAAAGGGTGTGGTTTAATTTGCATCTGGCTTCAGTTTCAGGGTTCCCAGTAGCAGCGCTTCCCTGAACTCTTATCAAATTAATTGGGCACTCATGCATAACTTAATTGAGCACTCATGCAAAAATTAATTGGGCATGCAAGCGTGAAGAAATTGGGTTCTCATGCATGAATCGATTGGGCACCGATGCATGAATTAACTGGGCGTGCAAGCAGGAGCTAATTGTGTGCTCAAGTGAGAGCTGATGGGGCACCCAGGCGTGATCTCATCGGGCACTCATGCGTGAACAAGCTGGGCGTGCAATGTGAATGCAGAAAAGCCTGCGATTTCTGCCCTGTACGTTCCACCCTTCGCCTCTGTGAAAAGCACATACGAACTGCTTCAACATCTGTCCACTCTAAACTCTACTTTCGACATCATCACAATCTTAATACACACTAATTACCAACTCTACTCTTAGCCCTGTGGACCAAGCAGCAGGAATAAGCCCTGTGTGGTGCACACTTTGCCCAGCACAGCACTACAAGCACTGCTTGTGATGAACTAGAGCCTCCCTTCTGCTCTGAGCGCTTGTTAACACTTCCTTTAGCAGGCATCTATTTTAAAATAAGAGACCTTCAGCTCAACTCCCCGCCTCTGCCATGTGCTTCTGGGGTCTCTGGAGATCTGTTTAGAGGCTGCAGTCAGTCCCTCCACAGCACAGCAGCTTTCCTGGAGTTTCCTAGGTGCACAGACTCTCCATGGATGACACTCCTGAGTCCCTGGCTGTCAGCCACTGGGGCAGGGGCTCAAAGCTGACCCCATCCCATCCTGTCCCAGTCAGTTTCCCATCCCTCAGGGCCTTGTTCCATTAGCCTTGAACTCTCCATTTCCAACCTGCTTACACACTGTGTGCACCTACACCTCCAGACATGGAGGACACACCACAGTACCCCAAATTTCCAGTATCACAGTCAATACTCCTTCCTAGGTCTCAAAGTCACTTAAATTATTGCAGTTCCAGGCCATGTCAGGCTTGGGTGCTGCCTGCGTTCTCCACTAATGACTGTACGAAACCGCCTCTACTGGGGGAACATTTTCTTAGGAAGATAACACAAATTACTTTCTAATCAGGCTCAAGCACTGAAAGAGAATAAAATACAAGAAATTAAGCACTTAAGAAAGTACCTTTTCTCCACTTTTCCTAGACTCCACTTAAGCTACATATACCTTCCTAAACTCAGCTCTTCTTATTTGTGCCACAAGTTACACCTGGTTTGCACCAATCATCTCATTGATTCCAATGCAGGAAGCTGGGGCTATGTTCACAAAGTTTCTTCTGTCTGCCACTCCTTCATGTGTCTTGCTAGGTGTCTTCCACCCCCCTGGCTTCCCAGTGTCACCCGTGGCCACATTCAAAGTGTCCTTGCCCTGCTGTATGTCGTCTTTGGGCTGCAGTGATCCAGGCCTGCATCCCTTGGGTATGGAGCATCCTCTTTCACATGGCTTCTCTGCCATCCTCCTGATCATATGTCTCCTCCAGCATCTCCACACATTGTCTGCACTGTGGGGTCCTCTGAGGGCCTGGCATTTTGGGACAGCATTTCAGCTTCAGAGCCAGCTGCCACCTGCGCAGGGCAGTTCATGGCCACCTCCCACGCTGACCAGGCTAAACCCCGCCAGGTGTGGCCAGTGTGGCACTGGGGAGGACTCATGGTGCACTTGTGAACTCACTGGGTGCTCATGCATGTACTAATTGAGCATTCATGCATGAGTAAATTGGGTGCTCATCCAGATCTAATTGGAGTCTCAAGCATGAACTAATTGGGCGCTCATGCGTGAACTATTTGAGCAGTCAAGTGTGCACTAATTGGGCACCCATGCGTGAAGTAATTGTTTGATCATGCACGAGTTAATTAGGCACCCAGACCATGCAGGGACTAAACTGGCACTCACGCTGGAGCTCATTAGGTGTCCATGCACAAAGTGAACCCTACAGTTTAATCTCAATACCTTCCACCCCTCGCTGCCGCAACACACACATGTAAGAGATGTTTCAACACACAAACATTACTGTCTCTACTTTCAACATTTTCCCAATCTTAATATACAGCAATTATAAACTCCATCCTTCCTCCTTGCAGAACAGACAGTAGGGATTAGCGTTGCAGCAATGTTCTTTAAAATCTTGTCCCTTGCCCCACAAATCATCATAGAAACATTTAGGTTGAAAAAGATGCTTGAAATCATTGAGTTCAACCATTTACCTAACACTACCAAGTCCACCACTAAATCATGTCCTTAAGTGCCATTCTCAGATAGTCAGAAACGCTTATCCATCACAAACTCTATCCTTTATGCTGGTGGACCAGACTGTAAGGGATTAATATCATAACCAAGCACATATGCACTCATTAAAATTCTAGCCCCATCCCAGGGAGACAAACTACAGGGGTTATTATCATCATCATAGTCTGAATTTTCATTCAGAAGCTATTCCAAGCTCTGCCCCTTGAGTTGGTGGACTAGATTATTGGGGTCAGCCTTATCACAGTCTGACCACACCTACTCTTCACAAACTTAAAGCCCTATCCCTATGGGATGCAGGGATAATACTCAGCCTGAACATGTATTATTATGCCACTCAGGTCATACATTGCTTGGGGCTTTCATGCATGAGCATCCCATGAAGTCACACTGGGATGCCCAGCAAGTTCCTGCTTGAGTGTTCAATAAGCTCATGCATGAGCACCCAATCAATATGTGCATGAGTGCTCATCCAGTTCATGCATGGGCACCCAAATAATTCACACCTGAGTGATCTATCAGTTCATGCATGAGGGCCCAGTCAGTTCAGTGCCCAATGAATTTGAACGTGGGTGCACAATTAAGTCACGTCCAAGTGCCAAATTAATTTATGCCAGACTGCCCAAGCAGTTTGTGCATGAGCACCCACTTAGTTCATGCATGAGCATCCTGTGAATTGATGCTTGTTTATCCAATTAATCCCTGCATGGAGGCACAATTAATTCATGCTTGAGCACCCAATTAGCTCACACATGGGCATCCAACTGGTTGGAGATGCCTCATTCGCTCACACAAGGCTGCACATGCAGGTCACACATGATCACTAAATTCATGCATGAGACCCTGGCCATTTCACACATGATGGCACAGCTCACAAGCACACAATTTACTCCTGCATGAGCACTCAGCTGGCACTTGCATGAATGCCTGATGATCCCATGAGTGACACACTGGACACAGGTGGCAGACTTCAGCAGGGCCCCTGTGCAGGTGGCAGCTGCCTCTAAAGCTGATGTAATCGTCCATGGTGTCCCAAAAGGAGTACACAGTGCCCCATCACACAGTTACTTGCAAGCAAGCAGCAGATGCAAGAGAAAAAGACACACAGAGGGAGAGGTGCCAGGGGAGTCACATGGAGGGAAACACAACAGACAAGGATGAAGTGGGGCAGAAAGCCCATCAAAACTGAGAGTTAAGGAATTGCAGACACAGGGAAAACAGAAGGCTCAGTTAATATTGTTCAAGATGTGGAGCAATGTCCAGAACAGTTGAGCCATTTGGTACACCATTTTATTGCCCAGGTTGAGAAATACCTGTGTTGTATCAAGAGAACACTCTTCACCACACATTTTAAATCTGGAAAAAGCCCCGCAGTTATTTGAGTCATGAACCTATTGGCACCTCCAACAGTGGTGGTGATCTTTACTTCTACTGTTGACATCATCTGCTTCATATGCTAGAGTAAAGTAAATAAATGAAAAAAAATCTACTGTATTCCTAGCTTTGTGTTTTGCAAGATAAAGGTATTAAATTTGTAGCAAGTGCTCAGCACTTGTTAACCCAAATAACCCTGCAGTTCACAGGGGCAAGGGGTGGCATACGTAATACATATATATTCAAAATGTTGTGGCTTGGTTACATTTGTGCCAGGAGCAGGGAATGAAGTTTTTAAAAACATCAATTCAGATTGTTTTAAAATTAATCCATACAGACTAGCCCAGCTGGGATGAGGGTTGAAATTTGCAAAGAGTACACATATTCAGACCGTGACAAAGTTGACACACATCCTTTCCTATTTGTCTTTCCAACCCTAAGGGTCTTGTTCAGGTACCTTGAAACTGTATTTCCAATGCACTTAATGTTCATATCTATGACCCCTCCAAGATATAACAGCTGAAATGCTTATAGCCCAAATGTCCACACTTCCTGCTGCTAGCTAGCCCTCACTAGGGGGATTTTTATTTAAGTTACTGCAAATTAATTCAAATTTCTAATCACCAACTTAAGTAATGAGAAAGAAGAAAGAAAGCTATTAAACCCTTAACAACCTTAAACTTTCCTCCTCACTTCCCAGTTTAAGCTTCCTTAGCTTTCACTACAGTTTACACACAATCCATCCCAACCTCTCTGGTGATAGGCAGTGCAGGAAGGTTGTGTTGTATGCGTAATATTTTGCCACTGCTTTCTGTCTTTCATTCAGTTTCTTTCCACTGTGAACCCTAGACTTCCAGCCCTAGCATGGACTGGATGAAGGGCAACATACCATTACTGTTCTAAGGACACAACTAAGTGATTTTTTATTTTTTTTTTTTTTAACCAGTGAAAACTACACTTAATATCCTTAACTTTCTTTTTGTAGCAATTATACAGAAAGCTTTGCAAATGTCCACAGTATTCACAGCAATACAAAAGGTCAAGACCTCAAGAACTGTATAATGGCAAAGAATAATGTTCTATTCTTAAGAATCAGTGCAAAACCAAAAGTGGTTTGGTGCAACAGTCACCACACTGCATGAAACAACAAAAAAAAAATTAAAAAGAAATACTGAGATTGTCAAGCACATCTCAGTACCCCCAAGACAACTCTTATGCCACTCTTGCCACACAAAGCATTCAGCAGTGCAACCTGACTGCCTATACCAGAATGAAAAGTCCTTTGAAACAGGCAGCCTGGATTGTATTTGAAAGACTGGCCCAGTTACTGCATGCTTCTGCCAAGATATATCTTAACTTGCAACTGACTTTGAAACACAAACCTCTTAGCAACTCATAATATGATCTCTAATCTCTAAAATCCCACACTGCCAGCTAAAGGCAGGAAGCTTAGGCCTTGAAATGCCAAAGTGTTAAAGAGTTGCATTGACAGAAACAGCATTTGTTTTGAAAAGTCTTCAAGAGTATTGATACCAGATCAGGGCCCATCAGAGTCTGTCAGCTGAAAGTCACTTCTCATGTTCCTCTCTGTGTTGACTGGTATACTTGCTAAGATGTCTCTTGAGCTATGCAAAGTCAGGAGGGAAAAAGCTGCAAAGTGATCAGAGTGAAAACTAAGCCTGCTTTGTGGCTATGCCTTACCAGCACAGAACAGCTGGAATTTGTGGCCATGGTGGTTGTAAAAGTACTACTATGTCACTTTAGGACCGTGACACTCCCAGAGCCCTCTCCATCAGGAAAGGAATGAGTATTTCCTGGCAGACAGGAGAATATCCACCAGACAGATGTTTGCCAAAAAGCATCTTCTGCGTCAGAAAGGAATGACACTTCGCATTGTTGAGACTTAAACCCAGTAAGCACCTTTTCCTGTACAAATATGTACAAACTGTCTACAGTGGCAATAATCATAATTTATCTCAGCTGGCATCCCTGTGTTTAAGGGAGCCTCTAGAAGATATCTACAGGTAAGAACCAAAAACAAAGGGTTGAAAAATGGGAACTGTTCTTCAGGTACTATTTTATCCTCTTCGCCTTGCAACATTAGCAGGACTGACAGAGAAGAGGGAGAGACAGTCTGGGCATATTATTAGAGGCATGCTGCCTCAGTGGTCCCATGGAAAAAAGACTTCCCCTTCTTCCACCAGGCAAAAACATGATGCCACCCCACTTCCCATGACTGTCAACCTACCTTAAAAATGCTACTAAAGGGGGCACTCCATTCCATGCAGCTCAGGAATTCCGTCCCCACACTGCAGCAATGAGTAGGTACATGGAGGCTTTACATGGCCAATGAGTCTCCTGTGCTCTGGGCAATCACTCTGGGCCATTTAGCTTAACCTCACACATCTACCTCATTACCCAGTCCCAAAACCAGCATGGAAAGTAAATGAATACCATATCACAAGAGCTTGGCGTTTAGATGCACTCTTGTTGCCTACCTCAATCCAAATTTCACATTCTGCTACAAGCTGACAAGATAATTGTTAGGTAATTACACTGTCTTCATTTCCAAGTGCAGCAAAGATACAGCAGCAAGAGAATGTACTAGCATGATAAAATTTGCATGTTTGTCTGCTTTTCAAAAATTATCCAGCTGGCCTGTATATTACCAAACAAGGAGCAGACTTAAAAGAAGCACTGGCTGGAGAATGCTTCAAAGCTCTGAAGAGCATCTGAATCTGCCATGAGGATCTAACAACACATTGTGCAATGCTACAACTTACAAGCCTAACTAGATCAGAAATAACAGGGGCATGCATATATGTTATATTCTTTGGATTATGTGTTTATGAACCTTATCAGCAATATGCCCAGAATATCTGGAGAACATTCCAGCTCCATCAATTGAGATGTTCTGAAGCTTCTTTTATTTTGCACCAGGGTGTCTGCAGTTTTTCACCCATCTTCAGATACTTCCTCCATCAGACATAAAGTGCCAGAAGAGAGATATCTGGAGAATCTTATCAGCTGAAGGGTTGAAAAGAGCATTGTGAGTAGACCAGACAATTTCACAGTGCTTTTATTTTAAACAAAGGACTGTTGATACAGGACTCAAACCAAAACCCAACAGAGGTAGAAAGTTAAACTAAAAAGCCTGGCTTTATATTGCAGCACCATAATTTGCAGTTCAATAGCTTTGAAAAATAAACTAAGATTCTTGGAGGAAATAGATGAAAAGTTGCAGCAGTGGATGATTTTAACAGTAACAGGATCTTTTTACTGACAGTGGAAGGATTCTTGGGACAGGTCCCCAAAACCAGGAAGACTACAGCAAGGCACCCCAGCATGCTTAAGCCAAAGAACCTCACCTCATCTGCATAAGGGTTGTGCCATTTCCTCAGCCTGCTTGGCAGCACAGCCCAAGAGCACCTCTGAATATCAGTGCCACAGGTAAAGCTGCCGTGTTCAGGTAACCCAGGGAAACACAAGGCAAAGGAAGGTCCAAACCCATGGCTTACATGAATCAGCTAGCTCCCTCAGAGTTAGAAGAGTTCATCCAGCTTAAGACTGAGCCCTGTTTATATACTGCTTTCCTCTTCAGAGGAGTAAGTCAAGTTGCCATCACAGAAATGCTCTTGAGGTTGCCTTTGCTAAAGTAACCTTGATGAACTTTGCTATTCATCACAAGAACATTTGAGCACTGCAGTCCCCAATAAATCAAAACATGCCAGGATGTCTAATTCCTAATCAGCACTTCTGAATTTACACTCTCCTCAAACATCCTTAGGAAAAAAACAGAGTGGACGCCAATTTCCTTACTGGTGCAAATGAGTGAATTTCCACTGAAATCAAGAAGCTTGAGCCAATTTAAACAAGCTAAAAATTCAGATCTTGTGCTGTTTCTGCTCCTGCTTAGGGTGGTTTTGAGATCAAGCAGAGTTCTTGCAGGATGAGTAACAATGAAGCAGTGATCTCCTAAAGCAGCTTTCATGCAGAGGTTTGCAGTCCTTGGCAAAGGAGATCTCAATACCCACAGGTTTTAATTCAGGCAAAGGAAGAAGTGATTTGTTCAAGTCTCTAAGCAAAGCAACAGCCAAACAAGGATATGCCCAAGCCCTGGAGACCAGGCTTCAAGGTGCCTGTTTCACAATTATGTTTAACCAAATAGCTTTTCAATGAGGGACTTTAAAATGAGGAACCTTTTCATTTTTTCTCACACTGTTGAAAACCACAGCTACCACACTGAGACACATTTCTGAACTTTAAAAAAAGGCTGCTTTCAACATTCCTAATTTTCACTGCTTATAAGCCATGACTTTACAGAATGATTTTATTTTTTTTTCCTGTGTAGTTGAATATGCCCTGTATCTAGAAGGTAATTTTGGCTTTAATCTGCTCTAAACGCTAGAATGTCGGACAAATGAAGCATTTGATGGTGATGATAATGAGTAGCCCATTAAAGGTAATTTTTAAAAAGTTAATGAGCTCTCACCAAGGGACCGACACGTACTGTAATGAAAAATGTTTGCATAAAGAATATAGCTTTCTTGCTATTTATTTTACTTTATAGAGAACCTATAAAACTTTTTAATATGCCTTCAATTAATTCAGCAGTTTAGATGATGCTTGAGTTTTATTTTCATTCTTGCTTTGCCATAGTAGGTTACAGAAATTTAGTTTCCTAAGGAAAGCAACTGATATCTCAATTAATCACTCTCCTTTACCACCATATTCACTATTGAATGTCCAGGGATTCAATTTTTTTTTTCCCCACTGCCTAATTAAGGGAACTCAGCAACAAAGTGATTTAGTGATAATGACTCTTGCCATTTCTTTAGCTGTGTGGTCACTGTTAGCCACTATTTGAATTTACCAGCATAAATAAAGCCCTTCAGTGACTAAACAAAGTTAAAGTAGCAATAAATTAAGCTTGCCATGTACACTTGGTTAAACCTTCAGCCAACATAAATACAAGCAGCCTTTTGCTGTGATTTGCTTGGTACAATGACATCATACATTTCCAAACAGAACATGAAGACCACAGCCAAAAAGCTAACACAATTCCCTTACGTGAATCAAATTACAACAATCTAGAGTTTGTTGCACTGACTGTTCAGTTTCTGGCTTCAACGCCATGTGCTCTCATGTGACCACATTATAAAATAATCTATATGGTGATCTCAGTTTTGCATTTTCTGCATGATTACATTTTGGCAAGGGGACCCTCCGTGTCATCGCTCTCTGCAGGAATGCTTTGAAAGTTACTGAAAAGTCAGAATTTGCCAGCACAGAGTCAAATCAAACCTTCTCCTCCTGAATCAGATCCTAAAAGGAATAGAGGCTACAAAGGGCTGTGTCCAGAAACCGACAGAAAGGCAAAAATCAGGGGTGGAGCTAAGCAGAGCTAAACCTAGCTAGGGCTGGTAAAAAGGGGCTCTGCCTCTTCAGACAAAGAAGTTTTTAGGTGGTGAAGAAATCAACAAGGGGATGCAACAGGACAGAATTGCCACGTTACCTTAGATTGTCTCAAAGCAGGCCACTGACCATAATTCCACTCACCTTCTGAGCCATTAGGACCTCTCCCAGGGAATGTGTCTGCACTGCAGGACAACCCAGAGCTCAGAGGCAGCTGAGCTACCTTTACAGAAAGCAGTTGCACGTTGAGTACAGTCCCACAACAGCGCAGCAAGCCTGGGATGGGCTCAGCTCCATCAGCACCACAGTGAGCCTGGGTCAGAGGCACAAACCTCCACAACAAGGGCAGGAGCTGAAACCTTCTTCCAGGAGCAAACCTGCTCCTCCTGAGGGTTGTTATCCCCTCCAGGGTGGACTCTGGCCAGCTGGGACTGGCCAGGTTCAGTTGATGAAGAGCAAAGCATTGGGCTCCTATTTACATGGGGAAGGGAGATCCTCAGCTGGCTCCCACGGGCCAGCTGTCATCCTGCTCACAGCAGAGGGAGCATCACTTTTGGTACACCTGCAAACAGCACTTCCAAAAGCACAGCAGGTGGCTTTGCTATTTTATATTATTTTAAAATATAATTTTATATTACTGCTGCTTAAAAAAAAAAAAAAGCCAGAAGTGTTGATGGATGCTGACTAGGTTTAACCCAGAACTACAATTTACTTGTGAAGGGTCATGCTCTTGTATTTGTTCTCTATTACAAGTTCTGCACTAAACAGAGCAAAACAACTAAACTTCTTAATGCAAGAAAGAATCAAATAAAATATAGCATCACAGACATATGATTGTGCTATAAATTAACAAAGTATGAGTGGTAATACCTCTCTGAGCCCATGTGCATGACAAAGGATTAAAAGCAGAGAAAACTTAATAACTAATTGCTTATAACTTTATGGTGTAGCCATGAAAATGGCAATAAGAAGATTTTGCCTCAACCAGTCTTGTGCTGAGCTGTATAATTTTATGTCACCTTTTATTTATATTTTCATCATGAAAGTCTTGTTGAAAGAGAAGCACTAGAAAAGCTGTGTGAGCCTACACACAGCTTCACAACAGATAATACTTTTACAGTATTTTAAAAATTAAGAGATAGAGCAAAGTCACTCATATATCAGCTTTTCTCTACTCCTTTATTCTCCTAAGCCTATGTTGAGTAATAATTCTTGCCTACTAAATCATGGCATACTAAGGATGAAAAAGATTTCACATTGGTTTTCTCCCCTCCTTTTCTTTTTATTATTCCTTTTGAAAGATCTGTGAAGGGCTGAAATATCATCTAGGCCTCTATGAAGCCAATCAGCACAATGCTTATTAGGCACAAAAGAGAAGATGTGATCTATTTTTAATTAAGCCATCTTTGAACAATGCAACATAAAGAACCTGGCTTTTGAATTGCAAGGCAATCAGTGAATGGCTGGTGAGTGAATTAAAAGTAAACAGGAGGAAGAATTCCTAATACAGGGAAGGCTCAGAGAAGATTTAAAAAAAAAATTCTACAACTTTTCTCAAGGAAAGAAAAAAATTAAGATTTTCTTATTATAATTTTGAGGGTACATTTCATTCCCTATTTTGACTCACTTTTCAAAGCCACATCAGGTTGTTTGTAGAAACAATTTGTTAGCAAATACATGGTTTGCCTCTGCCTGGAACATTAGAAACGGCAACATATAT
Source organism: Pseudopodoces humilis (assembly GCF_049639895.1). Classification (NCBI taxonomy): domain Eukaryota; kingdom Metazoa; phylum Chordata; class Aves; order Passeriformes; family Paridae; genus Pseudopodoces; species Pseudopodoces humilis. The sequence continues at coordinate 8,959,550 of NC_142202.1, forward strand.
ACAACACTTACTGATGTTTAAGTATCAATCAGATTGTGTATTATTTGAGCAGAGTACACATTCAAGTCCACTTTACACCATTATGGAACAGACTAAACAAACCTGACCTCAGGAGTGACCTTCATAGGATCCCTAAAGATTGCAAATGTATAGTAGGCAGTCACCATGAGACTTTTACAGCCTGGTAATGGCATGCAAATGACACTCTGTCTCTGTAAGGCAGCCAAATTCTGGGGTTGTATATGAGACTAATTTCCTGAAGAATTTGGGGAAAATGTGATACTTTTCCTTTTATGTATGAAATTCACATCTCTTCCTTTTACTAGAGAACTACAGCGAAAGCACTCACAGACTTATCGCTGAGCCATACTGCTCCCTGTAGCAGCTCCTCTCCAAAACCTGCCCCCCTGTAAGCAGGATGGCCGTGTGTCCCTGGCATAGAGACAGCCCAGTGTTCCAAGCCCCATTTCCATACCTGAGGACACCTGCTGAGCACCTCACTGAGCTATCTGTGTGAAGCATTCTCCTCCAGAGCCCAGCCGCAGACAGGACACAAGGAGAGATGCTCTGAATCGCCCTGTGGAGAATCCATTCTTCCTCACCTTTATACAGGATACATGGAAACCAGATATGGCTGGCTCCTTAAAATCAGTAAATAGGAATCCTACTCATAGCCTTCAGGCTGGTTTTTTTATTATTATTATTATTATTATTATTATTATTATTAATTTTTTTTTTCCTAATTGAATACTCAGAATGGAATATCTTGAGCTGGAGGGGACCTTTAGAGGTCACCTAGTCCAAACTCCCTGCCATCTTTCACTGAAAGGTTGCAGATGGTTCAGCTCAAAAGCTGTCTGGTGAGTCTCATGCCAGTGCAATGGGTGAAGGTTTAGCTGTGGTTGCAGCACCACTGGGGATTAAACCAATTTTCACAACAGCAGCCACACCTACATGTCACAGATGTAAGTTCCTTGTCCACACAGTTCATGCCTTTCTTGGCACTTCCAGCACTGTAGCTGTGTTATCCCAGTTTTGCTTCAAGGCTTCCACTGCAGCTGTGTATACACTTGCCATAAATCAGTTTATCTGTTCCCACTGAAGCTCATGGCAGAGGAAGAGACAAGGAGGGAAAGGTAAAAGTACTTTGTATTTGTATGTACACTGACTAGTAAAGAACCATGATAATTCTGGTGTGACACAGAGGAACCCATTTGTGGTTCCACCCTGGGCTTTGAAGAAACAATCCACTCTAGTCATGCTGAGTAGCAGCTCCCAAAGGACAGCCTGCCATGGCCACACTCCCTCATTCTGTTTTTATGAGAGCTCACAGATGGACATCTGTTTTAAGACATTCTTGTAACCACAGGGAGTCCAGAGGGCTTTTTTCCTCCCTGGCTGGCCATAAGACTTCTGCTGGCCTTAGGGATCCTCCCTAACCTTACCTGTGTTTTCACCAGGTTGCTGGTGTGTTGCCACAGTGTACTCCATGCACAGACACATCATGGACTGCTGAAAGCAAACTCTGAATCACACAATAAGCTGAGTTGAAAGGGACTCAAACAGGAGTGCAACAGCCCCACTGTTTTGCACCAATTTTCAAGGAGTGTATTTGTACTCATGCTTTCACCTGACCTCCCCTGTTATGAGACCCAGGTTCCTGCCTGGAGACAGGACTGTACAAAGGCTCACACCAATCCATTATCTGGCCAAACAGGTGAGGATTCCTCCATTTGCAGTGATGGCATTAAGTGGAGACACTCAGAAGCATTGCCAAATGTAACAAGCAGTGTTAATTTAACATATCTGCTCTGTGGGGCACTTAGGCAGACACAGAGCTTTATTTGGAATGTGCAACTATCTTCTTCAACGTGCTGCTGCTTATGGTTAACCTTACATGAGGGCAACACAAGGGCTGAAGGCAGGAGATGTGTTGGGCTCCTCTGCCTTTTAACAAAATAGACTGAGGGAGATTTCATCACTTGCAAGACCCACTCTAGTCATTTCTTCCTTTTCCTGGTGCCCCTCTTTTTTATCCTCTTCCCAGAATCACACTGTTAGTAAATGTTTTTCTTCCAATATATAACATTACAAACCTATGTGTATTTTCCTTTCCTCTGCAGTTCCGGCCTCTTCTGGGGAATTAAGTTATGCATACTGCATGAAAATAGGACCACAGGCTGGGCCCCTACAAGCTGCTAATTGAAAACCTTGTCAGAAGTAGGAGGAAGTGGCAAGAAACTTGGCAGGCCCTCCTGCTTTTCATGCTGTACTTAGCTCTTGGTACTTATGAATGGCAGCTCTGCAGTACTTTGCAGAGGTTTACAAGTTGTGCCAGTGCTGTCTCTGCAATTATAGAACAACACGTTCTTCCCTGTGAGCTGAAAAAGAGAAAAGAGCATTTATATTCAGAAAGCCACATCCTGTGCTTTTCATCCAGGTAATACTGCTGTTGAAATGGAAGTGAAGAAGACAGCAGACAAGACTTCACATCAAATTTATCAAACATGCGTGGCTACCAGAAAAAGCTGATGAGGCAATACTATGCTTTGAATAAAAAAATACATGCACTAGATTCGTGGCAAAGATGATCTTATTATGGAGCAGGTGCAAGAAAGTGCAAGAAGGCACAGGAAAGATGTCTGGACCTGATCTTCTAATTCTCAGTTGAATCTTGCTTCAAAACACCAACTCACGTGGGAGATGAAGAATTCAGCCCCATAAAAATTACTACAAATTACCTGATATGAAATGCTTGCATTATGAAAACAGGGATGATTTTGCATCTGTTAATGAGGATAATGACTAATATATTCAGGCACTAGACATGACAGCTGTCTGTATGTTTTAGAGGCATGTATTTTTAGATGCCATTATCTCCAAACATATTAACTACTACATTCTTCCCAATTGCTCCAAATCTCCAAAGCTTAAGAATGCAGGTTAAATTTCTTTCTGCTTCTGTATCACTTGCTTACATCACTGTCTCATTATTTAAAAGCTCTCACAAATCTGCTACTCAGATCCTCAGCTAAGTGCTACGGTAAAGGGAAATGACTAATGCCAATGTGAAACAAAACAAATTTTAAATCACAGTCCACTGAAACACTGCTTAAATGTAACTGCACTGCCTGCTGCTCCATTTTAACTAGTTTAATCGCTTGCTGACCAAGTAGGGCTTATAACTGCTAAGGAATATATGCTTGTACTTTTCTCCTATTTTTCAATACCAAAGATTTGCAACACAAACTCCAATTTTAAGACAAAAGTCACCCCATTAAATCTTAACAGATGTTTCTCAAGTTTAGAAGATTAAGAAAGATTTCAGCATCAAAAATCAAAGAAAATATTCTATGACCTTAAAAAAGGATAAATCTCAAAGCTCTAAACAAACCAAAAGTCCACTTTGACAGCTGCATCTGACTGAATTGATGAGATGCTATTGATGTTTGGATTAAACTATGCCTCTGTGATCAAGTACTCAAACATGGGATAAAAGAGGAATATATTCTTTAATCCCACCAACTAATTTTGTGTAGGCAGCAGTTGCAGAAAGCAATGGTTACAGAACAAACGTTGGAAGTGGCTTCACTTTTGCTTATTGACAAAGCTATTTTTATTTCATTAATTCACCAAGTATACTACCAGCATTTAAACTAACACAGGGAAATCTATATCAAGCACAGTATTCTGCACAAACAAATCACTGAAAATTTCAAAGTCATTAAAGGTAGAATCAATAGGATATGATTCTGAAGGGCTAGGAAGATGCAGTGCTAAAGTATAATAGAAAAATTAGATATTGATTTTTTAATATAATCTTGATAAACAAAGTAAACAACACAGGAGATTCCAGTTCTGGTTTTATAGCATGTCTTCTCCAAAAAGAGGAAGGGTTAGAATACACTAAAGTCATTTGTTAATTACTGTCTTTATCTTTCACTCTGTAACCCTAGATACCTAGAGGAAGACTACCTGGCATGTGCTTTCCAAAACTCCTAGCAAGAGGAAGTAAAGCAAAGCTATGCTCCAGATGCTGCATTACTAGGAATCCAGATGGGAGAATCTCTAACACAAAACCAGCCACCTGCATACCTGGGTCCTCATCTGACTACAACTGGGAAAGAGCTTTGGGGTAAACAAGAATCTGACCTGTATTGTATAAACAGGGGCATTACATCCACTGCTGTGCCCTGGGATGCTTCCTGGGGTTCAGCCTCATTGTGAGGAGGATAATGTGTGAAAGAATGGGAATGATTTTGGCTACTTGCAGGAAGTCCAGTCCCACTGTGACACCAGATTGCACCATGAACTATCAGCATATGAAGCCCTGCAACGTGAGCAAACAGCTGGGTACATCATTTTCTGGAGTGGAAAGGCCAGTGTTGAACAAAATAGACTCTCAGGACTTAAGGATCCCAGACCTGTAGAAGGCAGTCACAGAAGGAGGGAAAATTCAGGGGCAGTAAATTTGTGTTCCAAATAAAGCTTCCCTGCTTGTGCCCACAAAACAACATCTGAATATTTTTTTCACTTGAGGCACTCAAGAATGTGATTCTGAAGTAATTTACCAGAGAATTATGTCATTTTAGGGGAATTCTCATCAGTACATATTTACTGTGAGAATACTTTCACTAAAGGGCAGAAACACACCGTCATCAAAGGGATACAGTAAAGGTAGGCAGCTATTCCCAGAGCAGACTCCGCGGTAGGGTGTGAATCCACTAAAGTGAGTGACAAACTTCCCACTGGTTTCAAAAAGGATCAGACATCACCTCTAATTCTTTACTCTTCTGCCTCTTTTTTTGTTACTTCTGTTTCTCTTAGCAGCTTCTCCTTCCATACATGTAAGGAACACCTACTTTCAGACCCAGATTTGCATGCACTGTTATTTTATTGGGCATGCATGACAAGAAGTAATGTTATAGTTCTGAGAACTGTTTCTGAGAAGAGTCAAGCACCCCCAAGCTGAACCAAACTAACCCATACATTTGGCAGGAATAGGCCCAAATTAACCAATAGCAGCTGCCTTGCACTCAAGAGATGTGGCAAAAGTGACAAATGATAACATGAACCATAAAAGTGAAGAATGAAAATAACAGATGGTCTCTTTGCCTGACTTAGAAACCTAAAAAATGTGTATTCTCAGCTTTGGGGTAGTCTAGACTCTCTACCATTTTTTCAAGCTTAGATGCACATTTGCAGGAAGAGGCTGGATGTAAACAAAACTTTATATTGCTATCAGTTCAGTCTGTCTTTCCAGTCACATGATCCTAAAGGATGCAAAACCACACAATAATATGACTGGAAAACACCAGATAAAAAAACATGTATGTGGTAACATGCTATTTATATAAAAGTATTATGTTTCTATGTTGTCGAAAAATACATAGAGTATTGGCAAAAAGTTTGAGCCCATTTCTGGTTTTGGATGTTTTTATTATTTTCAGTTGGGTAAAATAAATATTTGCAATTTTTCTTCAAGGTCTTTTTAACTCACAAATAGATCTGCTTATGCTTCCAGAATCATAAATATGAAACCAAGCAACAGCACTGGTTGTGATTTATATAGCTGGTCTGTGACTATTATGCAAAGACAGGTTTTACCATGACAATTATACTTAGGTAATTCTGACAGTTTTCTTTGTGTTGCTAAGGAATTCTGTAAACAAACCCAATAAAACCACAGAGTACTTCAATAGCAGTGACAAAATTTTGTAGCCACAATACTGAGAATATGGTCTAATTATTCTATAAACACACTTTGATTTGTTTACTTCAGTGTCAAATTAACTTCAAATATGTACCAACAGTCACTGATTTGATACGGTATACAATGCTGCCAGTGACTGCTTTCATTGTGGTGTGTGTAAATCTATCTCTTTTTAAAATGAGTTCATTTCTGAAAGCGTCTCTGCTGTACATTGTGAATACTAAACAGGGAAACACATATGCAACTTATTTAAAAGAAAATTATTTCCAATTAATTTTGCTCTGATCCAGCATATTTTGGCTCCATTTTATTTTTCCTTTTGAACAGTAGAAGGAATATTTTTTAGAAAGATTAATAAGTCATGGCGTGGAGAAACAAATTATAATCTTAGTGGGGAAAAATGAGCTGAACTAACCTCATCTCATCCATGCAGTTGCCCTGAACAAGTAGATTGTGCTGCTTTAAAAGAAAGACAGAACTTTGACTCTTATAACCAATCTATAAAACTGGGATAAGATCAAGTTTTTTGGGCAATTGCAAAGAACACACATCCTGAAGAGATGCACTAAAAAGCAAATTATTGCACTGTGGTTTTCATTTTTTTACACTATTTACCTTAACTATACTCTAAAGAAAACATCAATGGCTTACAAAAATACTCTGATGTGGGATTTTTTATCCTTTTTAGGGAATTCTTTTCAGGGGTTGTTGCATACCACGACTGTCAGTGGTGGCAAGTAGCAAACCCAGTAATGGCAGCTGCTACCCTGCAGTACACCACATCTCTTTGTGCACACCACATCTTAGAAAACCCTGGTTTGTATCATAAAGTACCTTTCCCAGAGAAGGATCTCCAAATGGTTTATAAGCTGTGCACCATATAGAGAGGTCAGAAGCCCTCCCGCTGTAACAAGGCCAGCTCAGGAGAGAATGAGGCTGCCAAATGGCATCTGTAAAAGTAAATAAGATAATTAAGCAGAAAAAAGTAAGCTTGTTAGTCCCACATTCTGCCTGTGTCAGAATGTAAATAGGCAGCTGTTTCTGTCCATTTACCCAAGTAGTATGGGAGGTGTGACATTATCCAGTGGACCAATACTGCCAAGGTTGCTTCAGCCCTCTGGTCTCGATGTAAACACTCACTGAGCTGCCTTGCTCCTGTTGTGCCATGAAACACTTAAAGACCTCACAGAGATCCCAGTGGCATTGTGGGAAGGATTTTGGTCCCTTGGGGAAGGATTTTTGGGTGCTAACGTGCAGTATAATCATCAAGACTCCACAGTGGGCTCCAGTGTTCCCAGCAGTGCACCTCAAATGGCCCTGAGAAGGGACACAAGTCCTTTTAAAGGACTAAAATCACCAGGAAGAAAATACTGGATTTACTGTCATTAAGCTGCTACAATCTAGGGACTTGTGGAGAACTTGGAGTTTTAATACATGTGAAGTAGAAATCGTGGAAATTAACAATGAAGTTGTGGAAATTAGAGGTTGTTATTATTACAAAGCCTCTATTTAAGGGATAATGTTCTTGGCAGAGAAATATACAAGGCAATAAATTGCATTAGTAGGTGATTATATTCCCAGAGCAAAAACTGCAGTAGTGGCTGAATAAGTAACCACAAACACCATTATATAACAAGGGAAAGGATAAAAGCCACAACACTGTGCCTTCTAAAAATATTTTATACACACACATTATTTCCATCCTTTACTAGTGCATTTGAGAGTATTGTGCTGCACTGTTCTTAGTCTTTCCATATCTACCTGAGTAGAACAGATAAAATCTAAAGGAATTCAGTTCATGGGTGGGCATTGGACACCTGACCCATCTGATGTTCATTGGTATGGATGTACAGTTTGTAGATCAAGTTCATGGGCAGGGGAACATTTTCAGCTTCTCCACAAGCACAAGTGTATAATAAGAAATCAAGGGGAAAGGACCATCTCCCAAGAAATCTGTGGTCCAACCCTCTGTGGGTGCTTCCACTGGTACAGAGAATCCCTACTCTAGGACTGAGCCCTAGGTCAGTCCCTCAGCAAATCCTTCCTCCTCACCCTTAGCTCTCATTTCTTGGAAAAACCTCTCCTTACTCCCACTTATTCAGGGTGAATTTCATCCAAGAGAAATAGCCCTACCAGCACACAGCCCACATGGTTAGCTGAAACAAAGCAAACTAAGAAAATACAGCAAGATCTGTATCTTCGTCTTTCCTGTACTTCATACTCTGCAGCTCGGGGCTCTGATGGCTCCTCAGCTTTTCGCAGGCTGCTAAGAAAGATTCTCTTTTCTCCCTCATTATGTATGGCTGAAAATGTGTAACAGTTTCACCAGCCATGAGCCTCGCTGCCATTATTCCTGCCACTGTTATGTCACTTCTAAGCCTGCTTTATGTGTATGGAGCATGCACTTACCCCAGGTAACACCTCAACTCACTTGGAAACTGGGAGAGGGATGCAACACGCCATCGCTCTGGGCAAATTCACAAGAAAATTCTTCCTCTCCTCCAATTTGCACTGACTGCCAGTAGGTTTCCACGAGGGGGAGGCATAAAGGAGCTGGTTTTGCCCTATAAATCTGTTTAGCTTGCAGTCTGTCCACCCAGCACTCTATCTACCTACACTGTTTCCAGAAAAGGGGGAGGAAAGGGATGTGCTGGAGCCTCTGCAAAGACCAGCTTCACATTCAGGAAGACAAAGTTCTCTTGGCCAGCTTCTACAGCCAGCACAGGGAGACTGATTTCTCCAAGGAACTGGTGAAAACTCATACATTCTGGAATCGGGTGCCTGGAATGAGGATCTATCCCTGTTTCCAGAGTTTGGGTTCCCTACAGTAGGGTTATCCTCTGTGAACATGCATCTGAAAACAGTGACAAAGTTGTATACACAAAAATTCCCAGACTCCACCTCCACCATTAACTTCCCTCTAGCTGATTTAGCAATTTTAGGACAATGCTCCAAAGTGCCTTCTGGTATGGTTTTATGGGTGCAAAAAGGGAAGGGCAGAGGTGCTGGGCATCCAGTTTTACCTCAGCTGGCTTTGCTGAGGGGAGACCTTAAAGACCTATTAGAAAGGAACCTCCAGACTCATCCTATCAAGAAGATACAGAGCTAAGTGGCAGCTGCAACACTTCCTTCAGGAGCAGCAGAAATACACTGCACCAGGTGATGTGGTCACCTGTACCAAGTAAAGACAGGATTTGAGAGCTTAGACTTTCCTCCTCATACCCTTGAGGGGGCATTTTCAGATTTGTCAGGTTTGTAGGTGATCTGAAATATGTGTTAGAGTGCAATGAATTTTAAAGAGACAAATTCTTCAGATTTCTATTGACTCAGCTGTAAACATTCTGGTACTTGTTTGAATGTTTCCAGGGCTGGGGCATCTATGACCTCCCTTGACAACCTGCTTCAGTGTTTCACTACCCCCATCATAAAAAATGTCTTCCTTACATCTGGTCTAAATCTACCCTCTTTAAAACCATAACCACTATCCTACTACCACTACCATTACCACCATTACCTATCATAACAGGCCCTACTGAGAAGCCTGACTCCATCTTTCTCATAAGTCCCCCTTTAAGTACTCAAAGGCCACAATAAGATGTCCCCAGAGCCTTCTCTTCCCAGGGTGAACAGCCCCAAATCTCTCATCCTGTCCTCAATGGAGAGGTGTCCAGTCCTTTGATTAATGGATGCTCTGATCTGCGCTCCTTACTTCTGCAAAAGAGCCCAGCAAAAGCCCCATTTTTCATCCTTTATTTATGTGGCTGATTTCTTATTTCTCAAGGTGAAACAGAAACAGCTCTGTCCTCCCCTTAGCAGACCAGAAGACTTCTTTGTACCCAGGCTCCCCACAGTAACCGTTGTGCAAGAACAGGCTCTGCTAGTTTGGGCTTTACAACTTCTAGTAGTACTTTCAAAACCTCTACACTGAAACAACAAAGTTACTGCAGCCAAAGTAAATTGGAACTTTATTATTTGTTCCTCTAGGAGCCTTTCTCAGAAGTCTGGTTGATTTTCAGCTATCATTTGCTAACCCAATAAACTGGTCATTGGTTGACAAACTCATCTGGCTTTACCTTTAGTGGTTTAGGGACAATGTATATGATTCCTATTGCAGGCAGAGCTCTAACACAGGGAAAAAACATCTGGATTGTTTTCAGCTCTCCCAGCTGCTTGCAAAGCTTTGGATGCAACAGCAGCAGTATTAAGTGAGCAACAGTCACTACAAGGGCTGGAGTTGGTCCCTTGTCAATAAGGACGCATTTTTACCTATGAATGGGTTTCCAGGCCTTAAAATCTGAATCAGATGTGCCTCTGTTACCTGAGAATTGGACAGAAGCAAAGCCAAATCCAGAATAAATCTGTTTGGAGGAAGATAAACAGAAGTACCTGTAAGTAATGTGTTTAGAATGGTTTTTAAATCATTTTCTTTATATTTTTTTTTACTTATCATAAAAGCCTACGAAAAAGAATATGCCCTTGTGAGTGAGCCTAACTCAAGACATTTTTGCCTTTTTTGATATATATCTCAAGGATAATTGTAACTTTTTTTCCAAAGCTACAGACCTACAAGTGTAAGACAAATACCAGCAGCATTGACAGCTATCCTGCCAGGATTGTGTGCAAGAATGAAGGGCTGGGGATTTCTAGCACATGCCTTTGGTGTGTCAGACACTGCATGGAGTGCTGTAAACCCTCAGTGTAGGCTTTGAGTTTGTGTATATTGGCCATAAGCAAACACATTTCTGGTGGACTCCTCTGCTCACAGGGGCCTTGTGTCACTCATGTCCCTATGCAAACTCACCAAACTGGCTTTATGCATATGCTACATCAGGTTATAGCTCTGCTGAAAGCCAGGGAAAAATAAATAAGTACATCTCACAGTTCTTTCTGTTCTTTTATCCTTAGACCGGATACACTCAGGACACAGAATATGCACCAAAAAAAAAAAAAAAAAAAAAAAATTGAGTGAAAATCCTTCCACTTTAAAGAGCACATTCCATTGCTATCAATGCACTAGGCAGTAGCACACTTCCCAAATCAGCTGATGTCAGCTGATGGTGCAGATAAAAGACCTAAAAACCACCCAGTATGTTAAATTGCACTGGGAGTTGTTGGGAGAATTGCTGCAGATTATTGGCTTGAGATTCAGAAAGGGAAAAAAAAACCACCACCACAAGTAACAGGTAAGGATTTCTATTTCTGCACCTTCAGTAGAGCAATTTGTAGCTGACAGGATCTGACAAGCATCCCACTAGAAAAAATTACTTCCACAGATGAGCTTCAAACCCATGGGATCATCAAGGCAGGGGATGAGGAGAAGCGTGTGGGGGTAGGGGGACAGAAGGAAGTTCTCTGCTCATTGAAGTGCAGTCAGATGCAATAAATATCAGCAACTGTGCATTGACAAACTATTCTATCAAGGTCTGCAGCTAAGATGAAACCAGGAATAATGTTCGTAATTCAGCATATTCTTAATTCTTGAAAGAGCACTGTGGACTGTCCTGTTCCTGTTCTGTCCTGTCCTGCTGATGTACTCTGAGCATACATCACTGCTACCAGATCCTTCCATCTGTGCAAACTGAGATCTGGTGTAAAAGTGATTCCTCATCTCCCTCTAATGGGAGAGGAAAAGTCTTCCTGAAATCAAGAATATCCTGACTCATTTCCAGACAGATGACTTCCTAGAATTTCCCCAAGACCTTTTTCTTCTCTGCCTGCTCCTGTGTGTGAACCAAAGCTTGAGAGGGTGAGGTGCTCATAGCCAAGGGCTAGGGAAAAGCCATTCAATAGGAAGGAAGGCAAAACATAAAGGATAATTGAGAAAAGATGGTGGGTATATGCTAATGAAGCATCCCCAAGATGATTTACTGATGTCTGATACAAGGATCACACTACTATCCATAAGAATACAAAACCATCCCAAATGCTGAAGAAGCTGCTTTCACCATCTTGGATCACAGCGGAAATCACAGCAGGAGACAGATTTCCACATTTGGTTCAGCAGCAGTTCTTTAGATGTAGAGCATATGTGGGATGAACTCTCCCTGAGAAGACACTGAGATATGAAGCCAAGCACAAAGAACAGGAGAAACAGAATCTGACCTTCCCAGAAAATCCTGTGATGCAATGTTGTTAGCAGAGGCTGAAGACAACCAGCTGACCTTCTGGGTAACCTACATCAGTGCTCAGGCTCAATGGCTCACTCAATCACTACCACTCACTCATTCATACTAAATCTCACCACACACAGTTCAACTAACCACCAGAACAATGCACAGCACATCCCAAGTCAAATACCCTCAAACTGCTGCAGAGAGAGACAACAGCAAAGAAAAAATATGTTCATTAATTCTAGCATCCTAAGCTTATTTGGAACCCATCTTTCTTTAGTTGCCTCCCTTTCTGGCTGCATATGATTCATGAACTCAGTCTTTCAGAACAGAGACTGAAGAAAAGGTCTCATGGTACCATCTCTGTAAGAGGCTTGGTGGGAAATAAAATACCAAGTATAACAGCAGAGAAGATGGGAGACAAACGGGCATAAGCAAAATAGGGGGTAAGGACTGGGGAGAAAATGCACAGAAGAATCTGTTCTTCACATACAAGGAAGAAGAAGCTCAATTTCAATGCTCCTCTACAGTAACATGTACATAGATACCTTCAAGGTAGCAAAGTTTCAGCAAAAAGGTAGATCAGAGGTGTGGTGCCTCTTTTCAAACAGTGAATAATAGAGAGCGGATGTGTAAAATAGGAGTTGGCTCCACTGCCTACGCTAGAGACATTAATGGTTTTGGAACACAATAAAACACAAACAGAGATGAAAGTGAATTGGAAACCAGGGATGAAATTTGGGGTCAGAAAACCAAAGGGCCTCTGTGCCTGGGAGGAAGAAGGGCGCACTGGACTCGGCCTAGAGCCTGGAGTCACCACAAGATCCCATGCTAGAAAGGGGCTGCTTTGGCGGTGAAATTCTCTCAGTTGTGAGTCTACCTGCCGACTCCACAAATGCATTAATAAAAGCAGACCGAGACAATTTAATAAGCTCACTCCTGCTGCCAATTCCTTTTCCTCCATTAAAAGAAATAACCCATCCCTCTGGTTCCAGTCTGCTAACCAGCTGGCATAAAGCCCAAATGGGGCTCAGTTCTCCAGCCCTGAAAGGCAAGAGGTGAAATCCAGTCCTTGCTTAATACCAACAGTGTAAAGCCAATTTAAAAGTCTTTAAAAATCTATCTTTGATCGAAAAGAAGATGTTGTTTAATTGAAAAGTCTCCTTTTCTGGAACAGATGGATTTTCCTCAAGCTGCAGGCACTTCAAAAGGATTCCCAGTAATGTCAGAGCTTCTTAGGTTTAAACTGTCAGCATCGGAAGGGCTGCTACAGGCTTTCGTCTCCTGCAGGTTCCTAAAGACCTCTAGTGTATAAAGATCCATTTTAAGTAATATAAATGCTTTAAAAATACAGTAGGGAGGGAAAACACTAAGAAAAAAATTCCAACCAAATAAAAAGTTATCATGGTTTCTGCTGGGGACTAATTTCCACAGTAGTTAGGTATTTTTGTAATATTCATACTTTTGCTTCTTGTTCCTTCATTTGCATACTGTAAACAGTAATGAGGTACCCATTGCTGTAGACACACAAACCCATGTTTTGGAATTGCTGCTTTACTTCAAATGCATTGCATTTAAATGAAGATGGAAAATGCACTTAGGCAGGCATTATTATTCAATAAAGTGTGCCCTGTCATGTCTCATCATGCTTGACTAAAACTTTGTAACTCTGGCATAGCTGGCATAAAAATAGGGATATGCCAGTATCTGGATGGAGACACAATATTCTCCTCCAGGGAGTGCAGCAGTTTAACTGAACTGATGCCATACCCAAACTCCACTGAGCCCTCAAAATAAGACAGACTGGTTTTTTTCAAATTTCAGAACTGCCCTCTGCACCTTAACTTTCATGATCCATATGAGGATTTACCTTTTCTGCATATATAGCTTTAAATTCCTGGCACACACTTTCTTTAGAGATCAGCAAAAAAAATAGGCTATTTGCTTCAAAGACAATTCCTCCACACAGACAATGGCAAGATCTATTCAAAATTAAAGCAGATGAACAGACACACCTGATTGTCAAATCCATCAGGTTAAAGGACAACAGATCTGAGAACATTTCACTGTTGGACTGGAGAGAGATGTGCTCTAGGGTCTGAGCTCACCTTTAAGGTGAGGCCCTCTGCGAACCTCATGTTTATATTTCATTATGCTTAAATTTCTCACTAGCATGATAAGAGCCACAGGACTTTAAGGGGTTATTTGTGAGGGAAAACAGGGCTGCACAGAGTCTGTAGGAATGGAAGTGGGACACCACAAAACATACAACAGGAAAATCTTCCAAAACATATGCACATATACAACTAATTTTTGGGTTCCCTGTGCATCAAGATCCATAAGGAATCTTCTGTCATGTCACATCATATTAGGCATAGCAGTGTTTTCCCTTCACAGCAACAGGGTTAGCTGGTTTTCTGAACACTCCTGTTTGCCATCAGTAAATTTGGGAGTGAGGGGCAAGGGGTTAGATTAGGGCGATTAAAAGCTTATTTTGTTTCCGATTACTTCAATTGCTATTGTTCTCCTGTGTTATCCCTGGTGTAATTCTATTAAGTTTTTGGAGTGGCAACAGGGACAAATTTGGCTCAGTGTACTTAAATATTTTTTTGTATTTGATACTTGTGGCTGTATTTATACCCAAAGCAATATGTCTCTTATTACAAACATAAGTCTTTGTAATGGCATAAGCATTGAATGCATAGGACGTTTAGCCCATAAAAATAATGAAGGTCTGATTCAGTCTTCATTGAAATCATCTACAAAACTCTCACAATTTCTAATGGAAACAGAATCAGGCCCCAGCTTTTCTGCCCTTTAGAGGGGAGAGTTGCATTAAGAGTTAGTGGTAATATCCCCATATTGATGAGTCACTCACTTTGCAGTACATAACATTTTATGAAGTAGAGAATCACTTTCCCTAAGCAATTACAATTTTGAGACAGGATCTTGGGCACTGGCAAGTTCCTTTGTTTCACAGCCCACTCCTGTGTGATGCTACAGTCATTCTTAACATGCCTGCCTGGCTGTTTGCTAGGGTAAATAATTTGTAAAATGTGGTTTCTGTGATAAGAAGAGATCCCAGATGGGTATTAAAGTGTGGGTTAAGATCTCAGTGAGTGATGGTTTCCCTTAAACTTCTCACCCCATTTCTTCAGCTTCTTAGTTAGGGGCCTGTCAGTAAGAACAAGAACATCCACCTCTGAACCATATCAGCCCTCCTGAAAGGAGTCCAGTGTTGAGTGTGAACAAAAATACCTTATCACATATGTAATAACATGAGCAAATGCAACTATTGTGGGAATCTTAAAAAAAAACTTATGCATGTTACCTCAGCACTGCCAGAAATAATGACATTCCATCCACCACATTTTGGGAAAAATTGCAGACTACTAGCAAAATCCTCACATGTCTCCAGCAAGATTGTTAAGAGCTACTGTGATCTCTGCCCACAGGAACAATGGGCTGTACTAAGAGCATTGCAACAACTGAAATTTATGGCTAGAACAGTGGGAAAAGTATGTATTGATATCAATAGCTTAACTTTGGTCAATGAAATAGGAAGATTCAGTTATTTGGGATGAAGGTTTCAAGCCACACCTCTGTATTAAGAAAGAGAAAAAATGTAAAAATGGACAGGCCATCTAACCGTGCTTGATAGGCTGCTCCAGGGGATGGCTGAGCTCTTTTCGACTCAAACATTTTGCAGTACTTAAACAAAGCATTGCCTTGGCCGCTCGCTCTCTCTAGTGGCCACTGTGGAGAATAACCTGAGCCGCCAGCAGCATGTACAAATGTTTCTGAATGTACAAATGTACGGCTTCAAATGTTTCTGAAGGAGAAGCACTTCCAGAAAAGAAAGGCAAACTACTGGCTTTAAACGGAGAGCGTTAAACACTTGATCTGCCACTCAAACCTCTGTCATCTCACCATCACGCTGGGAAGGGTGTAGGAAACAGGGCTGATTTTCTTCTAACAAACCTCCTTGAACAGCTCACTGAACTACCTGCTTCAGTTTCTGACATGGTCAAGGTGTCCTTGAGACACACTGCTAATGCACGTGGAAAGAATGATGCTCGGTGGGAGAGAGGTGTCATTCACACAGGGGAGATCCCAGTTCTGGTGAGCTTTTACAGGCTTTCTTAGACTATGGAATGGAATCTGCTCAAAGTCCAAGAGCAGCAAAAATATTGCTCCTATAAAGTCAATTGCTGTTGGCTCTGCAAAAATGCAAAAAAAAAATTTTTTTTTTTTTTTTTGGTGAAAGGTGAAGGCAATTATTATAACCCAACAAATTTCAGATTGCCCAGCAGCACTGTAAATCCACTTCTAACACTTCCCATGGAAGGGCTGTGTCGGCTTTTGGATCATATTTCTCCAAAACTGGAGAAGAAGACTTTTCAAATATAAAGAAAAAATAGAATTTATTGATTAGAATTTAAAGCAAGTGGAAAATAGATGCAAATTAAATTACTTACTGCATAACAGTTATGGAAAAGACAGTGCCAAGGCTTTGGTTTTTAATAGAATACTTTCACTCCATGTAATTTTCTTAATCCAGAGATTGAAGTTACTAGGTACTACCTCAGTCTATTGTTTAATGACATTTATAACTCTATAATAGTATTTTGTGAAAATAATCACTCAGGCTTAACATTTTTTACTATGGAATAGACAATACAGTGATGTCATGAATACAAAGTTTGTAAATTATAATCTGTCACTTGGCTTTAAATAAGTGTATTTCTTCAGACAATAGATATGATGAACATAAGTGCAAATGAACCATGAATCTCATCAATTATTCTTATTTAGACTCATTTTCCTATGAATTTTCATTTAATTCCTATCACAATCTCTTTACCATAAATCAAAGGCAGCCTGGTCTTGTGGCAACATGTCTACTTAATATAATGAAGAAACACCTACAGTCATTAAAAATAGCATTTCCATGATCCAAGGTTCTTTAATAGCAGTAGAGTCTTGTGTTTGAGGCCATATTCTGGAGATTGCAATATTGTCTCTTCTTCTCTACCATCAGATTGTTACTATCAACCACAGAAACTACATTTAAAGCCTTTTACCTTTAGTACTAAACCCCAGTGACCTGAGCAATAAGGATATGATTCTCCTAGTGTTAGAACCTCAGCTGATCTATCTGTCAGCACCTACCTCTTGCCCTGACAGCATGGAAATAAGTTGGCATTATCAAAATAGCATGTTCTGACTCTTGGGATCAAGCCTAAGGCGTGTGAGATTCCAGATCCAGGCTTTCAGTTCAGGCAGATCCTCAGGGGACAACTTGGGCCCTTTATTGCATCAGTACTAATAAAGATACTTAGTTTTTAGCTGTCCCACTCAAGTCTACAGTCTCCTTGAACCTGCCAAGCAGCTGGTCCAAAGTTTCCCAGCCAGAATTCTTGTGCTCCATCTGGCTTATGATGTCCTTTGAGTTGCAAACTGCACATCTGCAGCAGGATTCCCATGCTGCTCATGACACCCTAAAACCCTGCTTCTGGATGTCATGGTCTCAGCTGAGTTCGTGACCCCTTGTGAGGGTAAGTAAATGCATCCAATAGACTCCTGTCATGCCCTCTGTCAGGAACCACCGATTTAAAGCCCCACACAAAGCCCCAGGGTGCAAAATCTGTGCCACAGCTCCTTTATGTTGCTTCTCCCTCACCTGTTTGCTTCCCAGTACCATATCAGGTTTTAATCTTCTGTTTTCCTAACCTTTGTGACACACAGTTGGTCAGCTTCAACCCACTTCCCAAGGTGATCCTGTGGAGCCTCCTGTGCCTCTCTGCTGACACTCTCCTATTGGAAACCAGCAGAATAGGCAGAAGGCAAGGAGATAATCAGGCAGCCGATGTGGTCTGAATATGAGTCTCGTTATCTCTTTATGCATTCTCTCCTCAAATTGTATGACCTGCATTTCAGGCACCCTTGGGCTTGGGATTTACATTTTTAATATCAGGGGCTTGTGACGCTGTCCTCTTGTTGGTTAATTGGTATCAGAGAGCAAGTGTTTTCCCTTCCACTGAAATAAATCTCCCCTAAAGCTGCAATTGCTCATTCTTTTGTTCCATCCTCATTTGAAATGGGTTCTGCAAAGCCTCCACACCATGCTAAATAATCTTCAACTCTCACTTTTTAAAATCTGTTGGTTTATGCCTTAATGGCTTTGATGGGCTTTGCTATTCAGTCTTGTTACTTAAACCACTTTCCTCATATTCCTAAACTCTGTGTTTTCATTCATCCTTACCACAGTGGACTCTTTGAAGCTGAAAGGATTTATTTATTATCCAGAATACTTTTCCCCCCTGATTTTGGAAACATACCTTTTTTAAAATACAATGTGACACAGTTCAGAGTATTTTCTTGGTCTAGAATATTGAGTCTAAAACAAATGCATTTTATGTTCTGATTTGCTGAAAAATCCATCTGTACCTCTCAGGGAATAATTTTTTCCACTGGATCTGTGTCAGCTCCAAACAATAGAAATGTTGCACTCATCATCAGTTTAATGTGATCTGAAATAACATTCTGTCTGAATTCAGTAGTTAGTGGTGTTAATAAAAGCTAATCAGTAGCAATGGTGAATTTCTGGAAGATTACTGCACATGAGCTGTAATTCTCTGTCTTCAATACGCATTGCAATTTTAAATTAAACTAATTTGGACACACATAGGAAATGTCAGTCTGGGTAACACTGTGTAAACAGACTGAAGTATCGCAGAGGAGGATCAGGAACAAATAAAATCGTCTGTGTGACTTTGTTCTTAAATCAATGTTGACACTTTTGCTGCTCCTACAATGATAATGTAACTTTCAGCTCTTTCTTCATGTGCTGTCCTTATTGTGCAACCATGGAAATACTGAAAAGAGTAATCATCATTTTGTCAGTCATTTATTTTAATATTGTTCTCCAAATATTTGAAAATATCTAAAAACAAGGGCAGAATTTCCGAAGCTCATCTATCAGTCGGAGGCAGTCTGCTCTCCTTCCAACCCACACACAGCTTCTTCGAAAACTGGAAAGATGTCCGTGTATTTGAAAACCTGCCAGTTGCTTCCAGGCCAGACAGCTGATGTGCCCAGATTCCTCCATTCTCTGGGGGGGAAAAAATTAATAAGGAGCCAAAGTTGTTTTGTTTCCTCTTATATTTTACACTGGTTACAGACAGAAATGGTGTCACCAAAAAAATTCAGTCAAAAAAGGGTTTTTCTAATGACTGAAATTGTGATTCAGCCCCAAAAGACATAGACATTGAGCCAGCCTGAAACCAGAGATGTCACTTCATCCAGCTTCTATGGGAAAAGAACTGAATCCACACTGAGCCCAAATTTCTAGGCTGATATGTAATAGCATTTGCCTAATTAGAGTCCAGCTGGAGGCTTATTATATAGCAGGATACAGTAGGCTTTTACTTCTTCAAATCAGTCATGGATACAGGCTTGGCTGAAAAACTTGGCTTCTTGTGATCTGAACAGGACAGGATGGTATTCAATGGGACAGTGACTGTTTTTTTATTACAAACTGGCCCCTGAAGAACTGACTTTTCCTGCAGCCATGGTCTCTCCTCTGCAATCCTGACATGCTTCAAGCTGCAGGCTGAAATACCAATTTGAAGGGTGTGGTTAAACACAGAAGCAAGACCAAAGGTCTGTATCTGCATTGTGTGGCCTGGAGTCAACCCACTTAACTACATGAAGGTCATCTTCCTAGTTTTACGTGTGGAATTGTGCCACCTACTTTGGTATCTCACAGCAGAAAGGAATACTTCCAGGTTTAGTCAATGCTTGCAAAGTGCTCTTGAGGTTGTAAAGAATTTTAAGTGCCATTTTGTAAACTTGTGTGCAGAACATAACACTCCTTACCTGGTCAAGATGGATTTCTCCAGCATCATATTTCCAAGTGATAAAGTTCCCTACTTACACTGTGGCTGAGGTTTCACCAGTGAAGAATTTGAAGGGATTCTTCTCTTGGACAAATGGGAAATTTGAAATCCCATGAGTGGAACTCTTCCAGCAGTCCTTCCAGATTAGAAACAGGTTTCTGCATTACTGGATAGGCTGGGGGAGAGCTGTCACCAGGACTTGTCTCCTTGCATGGAGAAATATTCCACAAGGATCAGAAATATATCCTTCTGCAAAATGTAACAGGGACTAAATGGTTTTGATGGCCATGGTTCTCTATGCTTCCAGGAGAACAGTAACTGGAATTCCAAAGTGCTGTCTCCATGCTCCAATGAGAGCAATCATCCATTACGACTGAGGACTTAATATTTAAGTACAGCAAAAAGATAGCTTGCCTGCCACAGATATTTCCCAATTTTTGTACGATGAGTGAGTCTCAGGTATCAGACACATTTTCTAGACCTTAAGCACCAGCTTGACTGTGGTAATTACCCATGCACAGATACAGAATCTGAGGCAGGACTTCAACTCATCTGAATCAGATTCACTATCAACAACAGAAATTAGCTATGCTCCAAGTACAGCTCAGGGACAAAGCACTTGTACATGCATATTTACCACAGGTCAGACATGATTTAATGTAGTATTCCCCAACCTGGTTGACACCCTTTGTCTCAATTTCTTTATTTGTGGGCTTTATTTCATAAACTAACAAAAACAAAATCTGCACACACCCTTAATACAGACACTTCTATAGAGGAGCAATGGGTATAACTGCTACTGCACCATATGCCCTCCTCTGATCACAGAAGGATGACTTCAGTTACTGCCCACCCTTCTACCTTTGATAGAAGACAGTAAGAGTGAGAAGGTCATGCCACAGTTAAGTCCTATTCTAAACAAGTCAGGCTAAATAATCCAACAGCAAACCCTAGTAAAAAATGACCCAAGTTAGAAGGATGAGCCTTGTTAACAATTGCTTAACTGAACAGTTTAGACTAAATCTAAGTAGGCTTGCTTGGACTTACATCAGTTCAGGCAGTGATCACACATATGCTTCAGGCAGCAGATGGGATGGGAAGGAAAGGAAAGGAGTTTGTGCCCACAGGTATCAAACTGATGGGAAGCTGAGAGGCAAGACTCCTTCAGGCAGCACAACTATGTACCTTGCAAAGGGGCACCTGGGATAGCACATTTCTTAACTGGGAACATCAGCGGCTCTACCTGGAATCATCACAGGTCACACACCTCACTCCATTACTCCTGCAGCCACGTCCTCCCAATGTTTAGAGGGACAGGGAGCTGACTCCTGGCTATGCACTTCAGCTGCTGACTCTGTTTCCTTGCACACCTCTTCTGTCCCAGCACTAAAAACACAGAATTCAATTCAGAAGTCTGAATTCAGAAAGAAAAGAAGCTTATACCACCTAGGATAGACAACATCTCTCTCCCTTTGCTCACTGATTAGTACTTCTTAGCTGCTTCTCCTGCCCTAAAACTTGTAATTCAAGAAGTGGAGAAAATAACTCTTCTCATTAGCAGTAACACTCATGTGAAAAGAAAAAACAACTTGTCTCACTAATTATGGGCATTGTGTTCTCAGTCCATTTGCTCTTGATCACTTCTTTCCAGTTATTCCTTGTACTCTGCTTCATCTTGCTTGGTAAGACAGCAGCACAAGGGAATATAGTACCTCTTACTGCTCACCTTCTCCATTTTTGCAAACCTTAGGGAGGCCTTTTCATCTCTCTCTCAGAGGATAACGAAGCACAGTGAGGGTTAATACCAGAAGTCCAGTAACAGCAAGTCCTCAATAATATTATTCTTTACATTCATAGCATCAAAAACAGAGAAGCCAGCAGTACTTTTTCTAGCACTACAGTCCACTCCACTTCCCACAGAGTTTTCTCTGTCCCAAAATAAAAATAAATTTATAAGTTAAATCTAGCAAGCACATAAAACAGATATTGCTTCCCTGATCATCCAAACAAGTACGTGAAGACAAGATACCTCTCTGTGCTTATGAAATTAAGTTAGAATAAGAGACAAGCTCAGCATCCCAAACTGGAAAGACAAAAAAAAAAAAAAAAGACAATTCCAAACTGCTTTCTGTTCACGTTGTTTACAGCCAGACAAACCTTATTAGAGCTGCATTTCTGCAGAGCATCATAGTGACATTCAATGGACCACTTGTAAAGTATGCATTTCCTTCAAGTGTCCAGAACAAACTATCTGGGTCTGGAGCTGGGGCCAGATGTTTGTTAAAAAGCCAGGCTCTGGGCAAAACAACCATCCAAGCTTCCACACTTGCTTCAATTTGCCAATTAAACATACAAAACAAATAATGTGAAAGAGGAGGAAGGAGGAGCAACAGCCTGCTTCTTTGCCAGAAAATGTCAAAACAAGCCAGAGATAGGAGCCAGTAGAGTTACTTACACCACATGATAACATGCAGAGCATTGCCTGCCTCCTGATCCCAACAGTAATTTGTCATTGTACTGAAGTCTCATTGTGTTTGTTTCCTTTAGAGGAGACAGAAATCTCATATGCCATCTTTGAGGGAGTGTGAGCGGGCTGCCCAGAAAGACATTTCAAAGGAAGGCCATTATCCTCACCTTGGAAAGCTCACAGTTTCTCTGTGTGTGCAAAAACCTAACCAACACACCATAATGTGGAACAGTCTGCCCCAGAAAAGGGCTGAACTAGTAATCCTCTCTGGTACTCACTCAAAGCAGCAAATGCTCCTGCTCTGGAAGCACAGCAAGGAATAACTCTCAGCCAGCTCTCACAAGCACTAAACACTGCAAAGGATGCCTTGGCATGCTTCTCTGAGGTTTCACTTTCTGCCTTCTTCCTGTACCCAGAGGCAGGTAGCTTCTCATTTTGTCCATCTTTCTGGCACTCTCTAGGATGTTTCTGGATGGGAGCTCTCTCCTGCACAGAGTCACTGCACATAAACAGAAAAGGAGGGAAACATCATTAGGTCTGTGGAACCCAATGAGTGTTCCAGAGTCCTGAAGGAATTGACTGGTGTAGTTGCCAAGCCACTTTCCATGATATTTGAGAAGCCATGGCAGACAGGTGAAACCCCCGAAAAGGAGAAAATTGTACCTATCTTTAAAAAAGGTATACTGGAGGACCCTGGGAAATACCAACCTGTAAGCCTCACCTCTGTGCCTGGGAAGATCATGGAACAGATACTCTGAGAAAGCCTACTAAGGCACATAGAGAGCAAGGAGGTGATCCAGAACAGCCAGAATGGCTTCACCAAGGGCAAGTCTTGCCCGACCAACCCAGTGGCCTTCTAGAATGAAGTGACTACATCAATGGAAAAGGGAAGAATTACGGGTGTCATTTGTCTGGACTTCTGTAAAGCCCTTGACATGGTCTCCCACAGCACCCTTCTCTCTAAATCAGAGAGAGGTGGATTTGATGAGTGGACTCTTGGATGGATAAGAAAGTGGTTGGATGTTTGCATATAGAGGGTCAATGTCTCAGAATCAGGGACAAGTGGCGTCTCTCAGGGGTCCATATTGGGACCAATATCTTCATTAATGACATGGACGAAGGGATCAAGTGCACCCTCAGCAGGTGACACCAAGCTGAGTGGTGGGGCCCAGAGGGACCTGGACAAGCTTGAGAATTGGTCCCATTGGAATCTCATGAGATTCAGTAAGACCAAGTGCAAGGTGCTGTACCTGGGTCAGGGCAACCCCCAGTATCAGTCCAGGCTGGAGGCTGGACAGAAGGAAAGCAGCCTTGGGTGGATAGGAGGTTGGATATGCCCTGGCCATGTGCAATGGCAGCCCAGAAAGCCAAATGTGCCCTGGGCTGCATCCAAGGCAGTGTGGGTGGCAGGTGAGGGTAGATTCTGCTGCTCTGCTTCACTCTGGTGAGACCCCACCTGCAGTGTTGCACCCAGACCTGGGGGCCCCAGAACAGGAAGGACATTGACCTGTTGGAACCAGTCCAGAGCAGGACACCAAGATGATTATAGGGGTGGAGCAACTCTGCTATGAAGAAAGGTTGAGAGAATGGGATTGGGATTGGGATTGGGATTGGGATTGGGATTGGGATTGGGATTGGGATTGGGATTGGGATTGGGATTGGGATTGGGATTGGGATTGTACAGCCTGGAAAAGAGAAGTCTGTGGAGTGACCTAAGTGTGGCCTTCGAATACATGAATGGAGTCCACAAGAAAGACAGAGGGAGACTATTTAAAAGAGCATGTAGTGACAGGACAAGGCAAAATGGCATAAAACTGAGAGTAGGTTTAGATATTAGGAAGAAATTCTTTACTATGAGAGTGGTGAGTCACTGGAACAAGTTGCCCAGAGAAGTTATGAATGACCCCTCCCTGGATATGTTCAAGGCCAGTCTGAATGGAGCTCTGAGCAACCTGGTCTGATGGAAGGCATCCATGACAGCTGGGTTGGAATGAGATAGTCTTTAAGGTGCCTCCAAAACCTAACCATTCCATGATTATGATTCTATAATTCTATGATCTTTTTTCCATGGGAAAGATGTAAAAAAGAAACATGGAGCTAGTCCAGCAGAACAGTCCCCACAGGCAGTGGCCAGGTGAGAAGTGAACCTGATCCTTGCTAATCCCGGAAGTGTAACTGTGTCAGGTGATGGGTCACAGCTTAACAAAACAGGAGATGGACAGAAGGGAAGTGAGTCCCAGGGTGACTCCAGCAAGATGTGTGTACCTCTGAGCTCTGCAGCATACTGAAGCTCTGCAGTACAGACATACATACTCACTGATCTCAGGGATGACAAGAAAAACTATCAGCAACTGTGATTCATCTGTAATTTCCCTTTCTGGCTCCAAATGTGCCCTGAGAAACTGCTCGGGAGTCTTTGTATGAATTAAGAATTGCACATACTTCACTTCATTCATGTATTTCTTTAATTATCAGGTGCCCATCTTGTTCTTAGAAAGCTTCTGGTTGTCCTTAAAATATAGTTCATAGCCATCCTTTATTACAAGAAAAGCTGCAATCCTTACAAAAGACAAATTATTGCAACCCACCATCCTGTCATTGAAAAAATGTCACTGGTACTTTGGACTGCTGTTGAATTTGCCAATAGGTTCATTTTGTACTCTAGAAGGGAAATCAGATAATTGTTTTGGCAAGACTGCACATTGCTTATTGCATGTGGTTATTGCACAACCTTCAGCAAAAATGTATTTAAAAAAAAAAGTTTTTAGAGACTCTTAAGCCTATCCTCTTGCCACCAGCACCCTCTTTTTTCCACTCCAAAATCTCACATCTTTATTTTATCCTTGACTGAAAAATCAGCATGAAAAGTGAAACTTGACATGAATTGGGGAAGCAGTTTTTAAGTAAAGATGAAACAAATCTTAAAAGTATTTTGGTCATTTTTAAATATTTAAAGACTGCAACCACAAAATCAAAGTTTTGTGTTTCAGATACTTTTATGTACCGGTCTAACCAAAACCAGCTTTGTATAAAAATATAGTTTTGCAAGTCAGCTCACTTCCATAATGAGAACTATCCTCTTAAACTACTGCTGTAAGGTCATTTGGCCTGCAGAGTCTTTCCCCCTTCCCTAGCACACTCCTGCTAGCAGAATGGGAATGACCCATCATCCCATAAACCTATAAGTCCCTGAAACACCAGAGGCACCCAAGTCAAAGAGTAAGAAAAGCCATTAGTTCGGCATTCCTTTCCCTTTTTAGGTGCTTGGTGTAAGTAATTCCTGGACTGACCCTGAAGAGGCTCGAACAGAGGTTTAACCTTACAATCTGAGTAGAGTTCCATTTACTTCAACAATTGCAAACACTGGGAGGCTTAGGGACCTACAAACTGAAAACTGGGCTCCACTATCTCGTCAGAAAGGATCCCATCTATTTGGAAAACCCATTTGTGGAGGGAGGGGTTGGTGTTGGGGTTGTCGACTTATTACAGTTACATTACATGATTAGTCCACTGAAAGAAAACAGCAGGAATTTAAAAAAAAAAAAATAGCTCCTACTTCCTCTCCACTCCCAAGTTAGTTTGTTATGTTTATTTGATGGTCCTTCATGAAGACACACTAAGACTCTGAACCTGCAGTGACCCCGTTTTCCACACAGAACATATGGACTTCAGTGCAGGGGTTTTCCTGGACAGGGCTCATTGTCAAATGAGACTCAAACATCCCTGAGCAAGAAGAAAAGTTAAAGCATATTTTAATATTCCCCTTAAAAAAAAATAAATAAAACTAAAAAAGTCCAGCAGGTTTTTACTCTTCTCTGCTTCTATGAGACACTTCCTAGTGTGTTGTTTTACAACTGAACACATCCCTGTCGGTGACGGATGCTCAGCAGGGACTGAGCCATTTATGTAAGGCACCATTCTGCAGCACCTTGAGCTGTATTATTCAGCAACTCCAACTCCTTCTGAACTCTGCTTGAGCTGGGGACACTCAGCCCCTCTCTGGATGGCACATAAAACTAGTTTACTTTGATCTTAAGTGCTGGAATTGTTTGTGATTAGAGCTAATTTCATTAAATCCTCACATTTACCCATTCCCCTAATATTTGCAACTTGAAAACAATACATGTACAAATCACTAGCATCACACATCCTAGTGAAGATGAAGTTAATTTACAGGATCTAGCCTTTAAAATACAAGGATTTCACAACAAATCTGTTGCTATAGCAACAGAGTAAGCTTATGTGAACTTCAGGCATTCATATTCATAGAAACTCCTGAAGCAAGACTGACTGTTGGCCATAACATCCCTACTCTTGCCAAGTTTCAAATAGTGCATGAATTATGCCAAAAATAAATGGGTGTGACTAATACAAGCACACAGAACACCAAGTGAAAAAGAAACACCCAATCTTTTGCCTCTAAGGCAACATTTGTTGATAGAAAAGATGGGCATTTGGAGAGTACGCCTTTTCCTTCCCTCTATCTTTTTGCTTTACTTGCACATCATAAAAGCCCCACATGCACATTTGCCTGCCATAAATTGTAGGACTGCTAGTAATCATACATCTTTGCAGTCTATAGAACAAATCTTTTTTTAAAGACTTGCTCCCCTTGTACTCCCCTGGTATTTAAGGAGCACGTGTGTGCTGGAGGAGAAAAGTCAATCCATTTTAACTCATTCTAACCCTTTCTCTGACACATAGCTGCAAGCAATTCTTTTTGCAGCCTCTGAAAAAAGCATGTCCATCCCCAGCCCACGAGAAGCTCTGTGACATTAAATTCATC
Organism: Pseudopodoces humilis; assembly: GCF_049639895.1. Taxonomy (NCBI): domain Eukaryota; kingdom Metazoa; phylum Chordata; class Aves; order Passeriformes; family Paridae; genus Pseudopodoces; species Pseudopodoces humilis. The sequence goes on from NC_142202.1 coordinate 8,986,527, forward strand.
TCTCACATCTTCTCCTGCCCATCTCATCTCTGCACTGTCCACAGCCTGTCCACTCTTCATTTAGCAGGGTCAGATTTTTCCAAGGGCCAGACTGCATTTAATGTGCTGCATCCAAATCCAGAGACTTCCTGCTAATTACTGTGGTCACACTTCCTAATCCAACAAGCATCAAACTGCACAGCAGCCTCTGAAGTGGAATAGGTCACCTGGCAATGTGCTGCAGGTCGTTCAGTTGGCAGATTTTTCTTGATGAAAGACAGTTGTGTAAGGTAGCTGCCCCAACATGAACAGCAATGTAGACTAATTACATGTGATACACCCATTCTGACTCATGAGATAGCACAGAAGGGACAGAAGAAGGGGAAAAAGATGAAGAGAAAAAGGAAGAGTAAGTACAGTAAGCCCTTAACTCACCTAAGGAACAAATGGAAGTTTCACACTTTCCACTATTCCCTATGGAATAGAAAAGTTCTGCAAATTTTGGATTCCAAGAATTTGTTCAATTCGTGAACCAACCTCTCTTTTTCTGTCCCAGCTCCCCTGCTCTACAGCAGCTCCATTTGCCAATGCAATCCAGCCCAAATCAACATTTCCTTCTCAGAACTCAGTAACTTCTTTTGGGCCTGATGGACTCTATAAAGGCTGAGCTTATTAAAAACAAACAAGAAAGAAGTAGAAACATCTTTCTGGCTGTCATTGCAGCCTATGTTCCCACAAATTATTTCACAGTCTCTCACTTTGCCCAGATCCTGATTTTTGCTTAATGATGGAATTAGCCCAAACATATGTTGAAAGGAGAAGGTGAAGACGTGGAAAGGTTCAGGAGACCAAGGCAGACCACCACAGACCAGGGGTTTTCCAGTAGGAAAACATAAATCCCTCTAGAAGCTGATCTTGAAATTCAGTGCAGGGGATACAGAATAAGAGTTTCTTCCTTGCATGCATCACCTCAACAGTCAGTCTACCTTTTCACATCAAGTGATAGGCCCTGAAGCCATGATCTTTCACAGTGTGTAATTGACAGAATGGTGGCCTCCAACCCATTTTAACAGTCCATTTGTGCATGGGATTTAGGCCTGGAAGCTGGGAGATCTTGTATGAACACAACAGAAAACCAGGGGGAGGAGAAGAAGGTGAAAAATCCCAAAAGCTACTCATGGTCTATGTATTACTTAAGAACACCTGTGTTACCTGAACACTTGACCTTGCTTTGCCCTGGATTATTCATAATGCTGGCATCGAGTCGCCACTTGCCAGGAAAATCATATTGGGTTACTCACCATCACATGAGATGGGCCTGCCTCCAAACAGAACAGATTCAACCAAAGCTAAAATTTGCACGTATTCATAGGCCTTTGCCAGCTGACTGCCTATTTCCCAGCCATAAGGGTTTTTGGTAGCTTGGCCTCCACCCCTGTTGCTAACAGCACTCAACTGAACAAAACAACATCTCTTTTGAGCATGCTGGGGCACTCGCAGACACCACAAAGCCAAGTATGCCCCCGAGGACTTGCTCAGAGCTCACAGAAAGGCTTACCTTGACTAAAATATGCTTTGGGTCAAACTCCACTGCCTCATATCAGGATGCATGAGCCAGGCAAGGAACCAAGGTCTTCTTGCTTCATAACTACATTCTGGACTCACTTGATGGCTTCTTGAACTCTCATGCAGCACTTTGACTCTGACTTGCTCACAGCATAGTACTGTATCACATAAATACATTTTTCTCTTTGAGTTTTTAATAAAAGACTCCTAGAGGATGCAAGCCTGCTCTCCCTCAGGCTTTAAACCACCCATTCTTCCAGGACTATCATGCCAGCACCCTGGGGCAGTACAGACAGTCCCTGCAAAGGACTAGCAAGAAGATCTGCTTTCAGTTCTACCCATTACACATTTTGGTCCCAAATACCCTTTGGGAGAAATACTAACTACTGGAAAGCAGAAGCAAATTCCTATAGCTGCATTCTAGCACTATACCCAGACAAGCTCTCATTTCCATTTTGGTCCTCTAGAACAGCTAAATTTATCTCAACCTGCTTGAACCTATTTCACTTCTTACTCTCTCCTTCCTGAAAAATGTGGGTTGTTTATAGCCTGCAGATTTTTGGAGGAAAAGAGGTTTCAGGCCAAAAAAATACGCATATAAGTGAGATGGTAGCAGTTATAGCCAGGAAGACATTGTTCTGTGAACAACAAAAGAGCAGCCTCTGCAAAAGAGCAGGATGTTGTGGGCACCCCTATCGAACTGCCCACCATCTACACAGCCATGTCAGAGACTGCCTATTTAAGCCAGCCAGGAGCACCAGCAGGACTAACTACCCCTAGAAGAGACAGGTTTGCTCTTAAGTGACTCAAGGCTGTCCTTTCCTTGCCATACAGGCAATATTCAAAGGTCCTTTGATACTTTGCTGCCACGTAAATGCCCAAATTCTTCTGGGAACTGAGAAGTCCTCTGCAAATTTGCAGTGTCAGAAGTTTGAGTGACACAGGCCATGCTATGTCTAAGGGTTTCTTATTTTTCAGCTCAGGGGATTGAAAAGGCCATGTACTAAAATTTAGTAAAAGCCACACTGACTTCAAGATGAACTATTAAGGGGCCAATGGAAAAGACTGTCACAAATAGCCCTGGACATGAAACAGAGTCACTGATAAGGTTTTGTTGATGAGTTCTATTACTTGCCATAAATGACCTCAACTACCTCTAGAAGACAGGAAAGTAACTGCATTCCCAAGCACTATTTTTAAAAACTCCAATGCTTTAAGTAAGAACACTAAATATCTATTGAAGTTTCAAATTCAGAATGAGTCTGGTCTTGGTAAATGAAGGCTGCAGTTTTCCTGGTAGCAAGATGGAGATCTGGTGCATAGAGATGAGAAACATTTCCCTCATTAATCTCGCTGGGTCTGCCTGGAGACCCAAATCTTAAGCACATGCTTATGTACTTGATTGAACACAGAAAAAACTTAAGCACACGTTTAAGTGTTTTGATGAGTGTTGCCATATGAATTTCAACATGGATTTACAGATATATGGCTTGACTGACAGACTCAACCCTTTCAAACATATATTATCTAATTAGTGCCTGAAGGGAAAGGCCTAGATATAGAATATTTGTCTTTTAGCACACAACTCACACAGCATTTCATGATGTCTTGACACTTATTAATTGCATTCAGTTTGAATATAAACACTGTCACATGATCCTTAATCGAGAATTGGCTGAAATAACATAAACAAAGGATTACAAGCACTGAGCAGGGAGGCTGTGTCTTGGGGGATGCCATGGGGAATTTCGGTTGTGTCCAGTCTTGTTCTCAAACAATAAGGAAGATAGAATTATAAACAAGACATGCTTTATAGATGGTAGAAGAGAGATATGAGAACCGCCAGAAAAACAGACTGGGAAATGTTTGAAATTTGAAAGACAGAAGGAAAGAAAGAAAAAAGAGTTTTAATGGAAAGGAAGTAAGAAATGTCCATCTTCTTCTTCTCAGCTGGAACAGAGTCAATATTCTCAACACCTTCTGTCCAAAGAGTTTAAAAAACTCCAAGGATTATCCAAAGTATGCACAGAACTGTAGTAGAGACAGTATCCTAATATCATACAGATCAGTAAGACCGGGTTTCTCTCTGCAGGGGGAAAGGCAGAAGTAGAAAGGTTCTGTAAAACTACCATGTCCTCTAAAACAACTCCAGCAGCAGGAATGGCACCAGTATAAACTCCATTCCTGCCTCCCTCCATCTGCAAACATTCTTCCCTGAGCCTGTTCCAGATTTGCCATCTCCAACTCTACGGACTACAGACTTCAGTCATTCCAGCTCCTGTTGCAGGCTGGGACTTGTTACAAAGGCGAGATTAACTTATTTTCTTGGCTTGGTCATGACAGCTGGGAAATTCCTTCCTTGCTCAAGCAATCAGAACCTGGGACCCCAGGAGGTGACTGCCACCAACAGGCAGTGGAAGAAGTGGATGACACAAAAGCATTACAGGGTTTTAGAGTCTCCTACAAGTATGTATTGACTTCAAGTTGTTCACAAGAACATGGAAGATCCTATGGGATTGAAGGACAAGAGCCTAAACTTGCAATGAAAAATAAAAGGACTGCAAACTGGCAACCTCTTTCTGAATATAATACATTCTACCCTTCAGCTAAGAGGAAGCCAAATGCTGGAGCCTGCACTGTGTGTTTGTAGAGCTACAAGAAGTTAGTCCAAACACATTTTTTCACACTAGTCTAGTATTCGCTAAAAGCTACTACAGCTGTATTTGTAACAGATCATTTTTTCAGATGACCAGAAGACTTATTTTCATCTGCCTGTCAATTAATTAATTTATCATTTCAACCTTTCCTTTAAGTAGAAGCGTTCTCTCATAACTTTCATACCATTGCAAATTTTTACCATGTGGGGGAATCAAGTAAAATTCACCAGGGCTTTCAACCAGTGTTAGAGACAGAGATAAAAAAAGTGCAGCAACTGTATATTTGAGAGCAAAATCATTTACTCTGCCTAACAATTAAGCTGCTATCTAGAAACAAGACTGATTATTCATAATGCTACCCTCTGCTATTAGCAGAACTCTCTACAGCCCTGATCAGCTTTTATCCAACATGTTTAACATGTCAAACTCAATTTGCCTTTCCACGCTTATATTTCATAGCATTACTTCAGTACACAACCAGCCACTCAAGTATCAAATTGAGTACACATTTGTTTGTATGTATTTAATATTACCCTAGCTCTTGACAACTTTAAAAGGACACACATCTTAGAAATAACTGAGCTTTCTTTAGGAAAAGATCTGCCATGCAAAGTTCATTTTTCTGTAAGCAGCTTCATGGCGGAGGGTTACTATTTTAAAGTAGGAAGACAGATTGTGTAATTGTGTATCTTCGTAGTTACATATTGCAATAAACAGTATAATTTATAGCAAGAATAACAAAGGAAAGGGATATCTCCCCTAACAAAAACCCTGCAATGGCAAACTCCAGATAACATGTAAAATATGAGATATGCCAAGGAGCACACAGCAAGCAAACTGACCTCTCAGATTCGGCTCAGATCCACCAGGCCTCCTAACCCTTGCAACAACACCCATCCCAAGCCAACTACTGGAATCATTGAAAACTCAAGCAAAGCAATAGTACATAGACATAGATCAGGACCAGTACAGTTAGAATCAGACGTTTCAGCCCCAGTAACACAGGATCAGGCTGCCTCTGCCTGTGGTCTCACTTCTAGAGGCACCAGCTCTTTCAGCTAACTGCTCAAGAGCTCTTTAACAGCAATGCCACCACTTCTGGCATCAAGCTACTCTTGAAAGATACATAACTATCCTCACTCCGACATCTGAGCCAAAACACTCCATGTCTCTGCTCAGTTTGCCCCGTATCTGGACAACCACTCACAGAACTCTGACAAACATCCTGCAAATAGTTTCATCTACCCAAGAAGCACCACAGCTTCACCTAGCATACCTGAGGGTATAAAATCCACTGTGTCCTTCTCAGCCCCACCACTGCCCACCACCAAGCACAATCCCCATCAGCTCCCACACAACCAGTGGAATTAATAACAGTTTGCTCACCCTTCAGAGAACAGATTCTGCTGCCTGGTAGTCTCAGGACTGCACTTCAAACACAGGGCCCAATCTGCAGAACCCTCTCTGCTCTCCCACTCCACTCCAACTGAACATCTTTTTATAGCCCAGCCTCCTCACACTGCATAGGACTCCTAGGCTTACTGAGAGCCTCTTAATGCTCCTCTGCCTGGTAGAGGGTGGGAATGTGCCTCCCCATATGGCTTTACAAATACTGAACAACTTCACACAGTCTCTGCAAAGACAGGGAAACTGTCATGTCCCCAGTCAGAGAAACCAAGGCAGCAGCTTCAGCATCATCCCCTGCTGCCTGTCAGCACCAAACCTGTGCCTTTCTTACATTTGCACAGGGAGTCGGGAGCAGCTGTGCAGGCCATAAGCAGATCAGCTCCTCACACACAAAAAGCTTGTCTGAAGTGCCCAGTGCCAATGAGCTCTGAAGCCGATTTCCACACACTACTAGCAGGGCTCCCTTTTGGATGAATCACCTTCACAGCCAAAAAATGAAAGCCTGAGGAAAGCTTATTATCCATGAAATGCAGACTTACCAAAAAATACAAAGCCTCCAGCATTCTGAAATTAGCTTACCTTGGAGTATCCCTGCTACTTTAATGGAAAGGCACCTAAGCATGCAAACACTGAAGTACAGGTTAAGAAAAGCCAGCTGAAACCTCTGGCCCAATTTTCTTCCCGCTCACATTTCTGAAACAAGCCCATTTTGGGCCAGGATGTTTCTCTGCTTTCATATTACCAAAATCAGCACAATCTAAACTACCCCTGGACATTCAGGTTTAAAATACATTTATCCCTCCTTCACACTGTACACTGCATGTACCTGATACCAAAAGAGAATAACAAAAATCAATATTTTTTTTGTGCTCATTTGTGTTCTTCTGAATAAATACACAAAATACTAAAGATTTTCCCCTAAGATACTTTGGAAAAGCTCCTGAAGTAATTTTTTATGTCTAGTGAGCATTTCCTCTAATAAATGCAACACCCAGAAACACTGAGTTTGTGTCACAGAGACACTTCCTTACAGCTGAGAATCATCAGGCTTTGAATCCAGCTAAAAAGAGATGAATTAGCAAATACAGATGACATGTTATCATTTCCTTTAAGAGAAGACCACAGCAGCACACATGATGAAATCTGAGACCCATACATTATATGAAAAAGTAGCCATGATTTTTTAAAATTATTATTTAGAGCATCAGGCAAGCTTTCTCAGTTCGAGATTTGAACAAAAGGTATTACACTTTTTTCCATTTACAGCATATACCTTGGACAGCGCTGACAACAATTAAAATGAAGTAAAAAAGCTTCCCAAATACTTTGGCATTGTCTGGATGACCACTGAATTTAAATAAAAAATTCAATTAATTAAGACAGAAAAACACCAGAATCATAACAACAGTGCTATTTTATTGGCACACTGTTGTGGGAAAGAGTATTCATCTGTTGGACAGCAATAAAAATCAAAATAACTGCAAGTAGCCTTGGGGCTGGAATCTGCTCTTATTTACACCATCCAGGTAATTCCATTTATTGCAGTGGGACTTCTCCAGGCAGATATTGTGGTTGTGCAGCTGTTTAACACCTCATGCAGAATAGAGCCCTCCAAGGAAAATCTGGCTCTGTGCATTTATACTTTCTATCAGGCATATACTCATATGGGGCTATAATGAAATGTTAAAAAATAAAGTAAAATAAAATTGGGGACTTCTGAATCAGGTTTTAACTCTGCCCTCCTGCACAAGGTTGCAACTGAATTACCAAGCTCGTACTGTGCCTGGAAGGCACAAGAAAGTATGAGGGGTAAAGAGCTCATTTCTCCATTACTAATTCCTATTATTGTTAACTGGAGTGAAAAATAAGGTGGATCAGAGTGAAGATGTCAGAAGAAAAAAAGATCAAATAACTTGAACAGGCAATAACAGTATATTGACTAGCTATAGCAGCTGGATTACAGGTGGCAGTTTTTCCTCCCAAAGAATGGCTGGCATAGGAAACAATTTCTAAGGTGAAACAGAGGATGCTGGTCAGGAGAGCAAGAATCCTTGAATGAATCCACCACTGCAGCCACACTGAAGTAAGAAATCTTTCTGGAAGGAGGAAGGTAGACTTAGCATTTCACATGCCCTTATGCTTCCTCTTGGTCCCTTGTGTTCCTCAGTAGCTGTGGCAGAAGTCTCAGTTGAGGATGAATGCATCACTGGAAGAGAATGAGTGAGAGGGCTGGGGGCCTGTGGGGGTCTGTCCCCAGCAAAGAGCCTTTCTAAAGGCTGCACATGAAGATGATGCCTTTGGCTGAGGCCAGTGCACCAGGAAATGTTGGTTTGTAGGTTTTCTCACATACCTGGAATAATGCACCTGTTTAAGTTTGAAAGCAGTAACTGTTTTGCACCTACAGTACCCACTGAAGGCCAGGCAGACAAGTCTGTCTTTTGTGGAAACAGAAGGTACAGAAAAGTCCCAGGTAAACAGCTTAGCAGAGACAAAACACTGTGTTCATTGCACAATAAAGATATTTTTCTTAACAAAATACTTCAGCTTGATGACAGCGTATTGGCACAGAGAAGTTATCTGTACTCGGTGACTAACTCACCTTCGCAAGATACTGCTTCTACAGCTGATAACAGACTCAGACAGGAGTCCTGCCCCTGAAATCATTTCCCATTAATTCCAATCACTCTGAAAGGTTCAGCCACCAAAAGTTTCCAAGTCAGCTGGCACACGAATGTCTGGGCCCTGCCAATATTTTGTGATCCACTTACTGTAAACACATAGCTAACGAATGTTCATTCCCTTGATGATTATTTTGCAAAGTGGAGACATGTCTAAGAGTATTTATCAGGTATGTGATCCTCCAAAAAATTGATAAATATTCTGACACATCTTAAAACAGAGGCACCAATGCCTTCAGCCAAAGAAATAATGCTAATCATGTATTAAGACATGAGTTATCTCAGTAGCCTTAAAGTATTCATTTCGTTATCTCTGAATATTGCAGTTGTTAAATATGCTGATCCCACAGCTTGGAAAAGGACAGGAACAAGAGTAATGCAGATGAAAACTGTTAGCTGTTGTGGAAACCTTCACATATCTGTGATGGCAGTTTTGTGTCATTCTGCGGATTTCAGCACCAGCAACGGCCATTGCTAACTCATAATGTCCTCTTAGCAGGACTTGAGACTGCAGCTCTTCCAGCAAACAGGATGCTCCAACTCTGGGAGAAAAGCAGACCTGCAAGTGAAAATGAGATGTGCCAGAGTTGCTGTCCTCCTTTCCACTGAACTAAGCTAGAATTTGGCAATGCACTATCAAAAGCCTACAAGAAAACTTGAATCTTTGATACCCAGAGGGGCTGATCTTCTAAATATCTAGGCACAAGGCAAAAATTGTTTTATAAATGCACTCCTATGCAAACGGACATGCATACACTTAAACAGAAAGTTGAAAATTACATTTTAATAACTGTGTTAAGAATCACGAAGAAAAATAAAATTGATGGGGTTTTTTTTCCACTACAACTCTCTAAAGGTAGATGATGAGACCCTTTGAAGACATTGAGAATTTAGCAATATGAAGTAACTTGCAGATGCTGTGTCTGACACAGCACATCTCCTGTAAGGCTTTAATCACTGACTGCCATCTTAGAAAGCTTTGAGGCGCCAAGGAAGTTGAATGCAATCTTCCGGTCCTCGGTCCTTCCACAAGAGAGTGTGTCTTCCAAGGAAGGGAACAGGAAACGTGCCTCTGTGTGTGACTATGTTGCCATCTAGTGACCGCAGCCCAGAGACCGCTCAAGCCCTGACACTGCTCCACAAGCACAGACAGTGCTGCGTGTGAAGCAACAGGGTCTTGTATAACGGAGACCTCGGGGGAAGTCGGAGCTGTTGCCAAGATATACAGGATTATTCCTCCTAAAGCTGCAAGTCTCACTTAGGCAGAAACAGCGAGTTCCTTGAGTAGGGTGATAAGGAACTAAAAGCTCATAGAGATTGTTGGATCATTTTCGTGCCTCCCTTGAGCTCCAGAGCCAACAGGGCAGTTCCCTTTCCTGAAAGCACACCAAGAGTTGGCAAGACTAGCCTCCACAATCGGTCGTGGCCAGCTGGTCTCTGCCATTCCTGTGAGATTCACTCAACTTTCCCTGTTTAGGGAAAAGAAGAACAAATCATTGCAGCCTGAATATCAAGACTGCAAGGCCTCCTCTAGCTCTCTTGCACCTGGATCAATGGCAGATTTTCTGGGACAGGGGAAAATACAGTTACATTCTGCCCAAAGGATGTAGGTACCTAGCATTCTTTTAAATTACCAAAATACGTAGGCAAATAAAACCTTGGTATTACACACACAGGCACTTCTGAAATCCAACTCTCACATGCTCTTTAGGCACTTTTTACTAATCCTAGCCCAAGACACTCAATTTCCATCAGTTATGGTGGCAAACTTCTTCCTTGGCAGTTTGAGAACAGCAACTTTTTTTCATAAACACCATTCACATGTCAGTAAGTGTGCAGATGTGTGTGCATTTGTGTGCTTATATATATATACATATATATATATACACACAGATGGAGCACCTTCCCCAGGGCCCAATGCCCAATTTTTTTATTCTTTTCCCTATATACACACTGTTACAAAATCAGTTGTAAACAACTCAACTATGCCTTTATATGGGACTTCCTGCAGTGTCTTTTGAGAGTTTTTCACCCTGCCTAATCACTACACATTACCACCCCAAAGTGTCTGGATCCTCCAAATTTATTCTCCCCACAGTACCAGGGTTTGTGGAATTCATCCTTGTTTTTCCCCCCATTGAAAGAAGACATTCTGTTTCCACCTTAACAGAGTCACACATCAATATGGATCAGTATCATCTGGATGGCTCTCTCTATAAACACACAGACCCACAAAAATGGCTCAAGTGTCTTCTTCCTATTATTCTCTGTATTATCTCTTTCTTTAGGATCTGAAAAGCCACCAATGTGTTTTTGCTAGAAGATAAATAAATTTTAGGTCATATTTCCTGGTCAAATACAGACAGTGGAAGGCTCATTTCAGCATACTTTTCTCCTTAAATTGTTATAGAAATTTCAGTGTGGTTTCCTGAGAGATGTGATACACACAAGAATTGCTAGCAGATATTATTTATTGGCTCAAATTTATTAGAGATCAAAGAATGGGGAAAAATAAGCCTTATCTTTCTTGATCTTCTCGGCAGTGGAACTTTCATATCACTTAGAAAATCAAAAGGCAAGAGGAAAAGAAAAAACATGAGGATATGCAATTGCACTGGGGAGAAAAACATGATCACACTGAAATACCTGGGGGATCTAAGGACAGCTTCCAAAAGCTATCACAATAATTAACTGAATAAAGCAAGTCAGATGCTGATTACCAAGCACAGTGGCCCTTATCATTAACAGCCATAAAAGAATCTTGATGTAGCAACACCAGTGTGAAATACCTGAAGATCTTCCTGCCCTATGACAGTGCCCTAGGATTTTGGATGGGATAATTTCTAAAGAAATGGAGGACAGAATGCAGTCCCATACATCACTCTCTGGGAATTAAGGGAATCACATTTCTTAAAATGCACTCAGTGATGAAGCTAAGCTCTGACACTCCTGTTAGATTTGCTCGAGATTTCCTGTTAAGCACAAAGGGAAAAAAAAACCCTAAGGTAGAATGAGGAATAGCCACGTGCAGGATTCCTATTTTTGCTCTATTGGGCTATATATGACTATTCATGTAGTCAATTCATTTTCCCCAAAATAACTCACTAGCTGAGACTAGAGACTGAAATTTTGTTCTGTTCTTTCCTATGGAAACTTACTTATAGTCCTCAGACAATTCCTTAAAATCAGGTTTTCTTTTAGTCTTTTGCAAAATGCTTCCTTTCCAGAGAGACCACCCAGAAGAAAACAGGAAGTCCCATAGTTTCATATTCTTTAAGGAGCAGAATGTTGAGTTCCAGCCTGACACTTACCCAGTCACCAAGGAGTTAATGTGTTGAGCAGCTACTTCATGTTCTGCAGATATGTATGCACTGATTAGCAGTGGTTGGAATAAAAGACTACAGCCCAAGGAAGGCGGAGCATTCTCAGAAACAGCAGTCTGGCAAGAAGCTGTCAAGGGAATAGATCCAGAACCCCCAAGAAGAATGAGACAGACTGACTGGGAGCAATTAAGGAAAATCATCTCATTCTCCATAAAGGAGAGAACAGAGCAGCTTTCTGAAGCTGTGGAGTCCCTGGAAATTCCCACTAACACAGGATGCAGAAGGGAGTAAAAGACCAACAGACTGCACCACTCATTACCTCTTAGAGGATAGAAGTAAAACCTCTCACGAGGAGAGTGGAAAGTCTTCCTTGGCATTATCTCCCTATCAAACATGCTAATGATGGCAGCACTACTTTTAGAGCAGTTTTCATCCCAGTGCAAACCATGCAGCTGCTGGCTGCTTGTTTTGGGGGTCAGTCACCCATTATTACCTGGCTACACAACAGAGCAAAGCAGAATGCTCCAGTGCTCACTTGCTCCACTCAGACCTTTATCTGACCAGAAGCTGCACCATGCTGCTAGAGGAAGCCATTCAAAAGGCAGAGTCCATCCCCAAGGCCATTAGTCCTTTGATTACTGACAGTGTTAATGATTAGCAGTAACTATTGAGAGGTTTAGGACTGAACTGGCAGACTGACAGTACCAGCTCCTTTTATGCAGACACTGGAACAACCAAACCCCAGTTGCACCTAAGAACTTTGTTACTAAATGTTACCTAATTCCAGCTAGGGAAGCAGACAATAGTAATCATCTTGGAGAAGATACAGAATGCTAGAAATAAACAATGCTCTGTTCCCCATCCCTGTATTTGGACATGACCTTCATTCCATCAGGTTTTGTATTCTATTAAAAAAAAAACATGTTGATCATAATCTATTATGAAACTGGTTATCCTAAATAAGCAGAAAAAGAGGGTTTCTTCTCTCTGTCTCCTGCAAAGCTTTGGTCCCAATCTAGCAAAAATGAGTTTCATAGACTAACTCCACAGTATGTGAAGATGCATTCCCATGGGGCAGCTGTGATCCTTTTTATGAATCAGCAGCTTTGAATTTTTTTTGTTACAGTGAGCATCACCCGTGTGATCCTCTCTGCTTCTTTCTTTCTTCTGTGTGACCTCAGAGGGCATGTTCCTGGCAGGACCATGTTCTTGGATTGTTAAAGGGTAACAGTCACGATACAAAAATAGCCCCCTTTGCAAATCTGTAGATTAAAACTAATAGATGACTCAGAAGGAACAAGTCTCCTTAAAGATCAGAGACCAAACCGGACCCACATTTCCAGCTGGAATGATGGCAGGTTTACAGATCCATCTGATCAGCACTCTCTCTCACAAAACAGGGGTGAATGGAGGGCTGTGAGTTAATGGGAGCGTGAGGCAGAGATATGTGAAAGGAGGTCACAATGTGCACAGACTCAAAGGTATGAGTCCTACTGCTGCTTCAAAGGATGTGCCAGCAGCTTGTATTCCACAGATGATGGAACAAGGAGAAAATTCATTTCACCATTGCTACACTATTTTTTCTTTGGGGGACTTTATCACATACCATCTCCTTGATCCTTCTAAGGCAAATTAATCTGTTCTATGGCAGTGACTCCCTTGTGGTCCACAGGGGCTGAACAAGATGAACACCTTACATGACCTCAGCACTTTTGTCAAGTCCTCATGTACCTCTGTGGCTCTTTAAGGATGAGACAGGAGCAAAACTTGCATCCTGTCAGTCACAGGTATTCTCAATTTCCCCTGAGGGTCACATGCCTGGGGAGAGCACAAAGATAACCATGTTCTCCCAGACTAACACTCAGCCCCAGAGTGGAAAAGACAAACAAATCCATGGCCTGACTGTCAGAGGTGCCACGGAATCACAAAATCGTTGAGGTGGCAAGGGATCTATGGAGGTCAACTTCTCTAACCCCTCTGTTCAAGCAGGGTCACCTAGAGCAGGCTGCCCATGACCATCAGCCTTGCTCTCACTGGTTTTGGTGGGAAGCACTGGTGCCAAGAGCACCTTGAAGGACAGACCTCTTGCCTTAGGCATTCATTTTATTATATAAAAGCATATAGATGAGAAAGGCAAGTGATAATATTTCAAAGGAAGCAGTGCTGTTTGGGATGGGGACGGACTCTGATACAAAAGACTTCATAAAGCAACTATTTCTACATACACAAGAAAAACAAACCCAGAAATGTTTAAAATATTTCTGTAAAGGATTAATTCATAGCCAGTAAAACTCTGCCTGCAATCTTTTATCAGAATCTTCCTATATATCAAAATCTTCCTATTTATCCATCTTACTAAATGGAAAACACATAAAATAGCAAACCACCTCCTCCTTTGAAAGAAAATAGATGTTAGTATCTCAGCATTGAAACAAAAAGAAAAGCAACCATCTTTGCAAATTAATTAAATATTTAATTAGAATTATTAAATTACCAGTAGGAAACAGTTGTTTTCAAATAAGGCTTCTTTGGCCATGGAACAATTTAGTAAAGAGAAATCCTATTACTCTCTTTGAAAGGTCTTGAAGTGCTTTTTAAGGGAGTGCTATTAAAGTTATAGATGGGAAAGCCAAGGCCTTATAAAGTGGTAGAATTTATTGAAGGTCATTTTACAACCAAGTAGTGGAAAGATGAATATAAACAAAATTTCTTAATCCTCAGACAACCACCAGTTTTCCTTAGCTTTACATCTATCACATGCACAGCTGGAACAGCAGTTGATAACTAATCTGTTTACTCATGAGCCCTCACATTTTGGTTTTGTGGGAATCCACATGGAAACCTGGTCAGATGCAATTAACACTTAACAACACTCAGGCACAAATCACTCTCCCTTATGCAAGTAAAGGCAGTAAGCTGCAAAAGGTGCCCCACTCCTGAAAAGCCAGCATGATTTCATCCTAGACTTGAGTGAAATGACTCCCAGGATTCAGTATTGTTGTTCCTCGGTGCTCAGTATTGCAGATGGTCCTGTTTAATATCTTTGTCGATAATTTGGGTTGAGTGAATCCTCAGTAAGTTTGCAGAGGATGTATGTTGGTTGGGAGTGTTGATCTGCAGGAGTGCAGGAAGGCTCTGCAGAAGCCAGATAGATGGGCTGAGAGCAGCTGGATGAGCTTCAACAAGGCTGAGTGCCAGGCCCTGTATTTGGGTTGCAATAACCTCACACAGCAAGACAGGCTGGGGAAAGAACAGCTTGAGAGCTGCTCAGGAGAAAGGGATTTGGGGGTGCTGTTTGACAGGTAGCTGAATATGAGCTCAGGTAGCCAAAAAGGCCGATAGCATCCTGACCTGTATGAGGAATAGTGTGACCAGCAGGACCAGAGCAGTGATTGCCCTGCTGTACATGGCACTGGTGAGGCCACATTCCAAGCCCTGTGTCCAGTTCTTGGCTCCTCAGTTCAGGAAGGACATTGAGGTGCTGGAAAGAAATAAGAAAAGGGAAAAGGTAACCTCATGAAGGATCTGGGGAAAAAAAAAATTTAATTCCAAGAGGACCAGCTAAAGGAACAGGGTTTGTTTAGCCTGGAAAAAAAAGAGATTCAGGGGTGACCTTCACCCCCTCTACAACTCCCAGAAGGGAGACTCTGGTGAAGTGGGAGTTCATCTCTTTTTTGCTTCCCTGAGGCACCTCACATCTTCTGCCGTGTCTCAAGTGAGGGGATGAGAGGAAATGGCCTTAAAATATTCCGGGGAGGGCCAGATTAGGTATTAGGGGAAAGAAAAAAAAAAAACAAAAAACTCTGAAAGAGTGATTTGGTATTGGAATAAGTTGCCTGGGGAGATGGTGGACTCACTGTCTCTATAAATGTTCAAGAGGAATCTGGACATGGCACTCGAGGATACAGTTTAGAGGTGATTATGGTGGTGATGCACTGATGGTTGGACTTGACGATCTTGAAGGTTTCTTCCAGCCTTGCGACTTTGTGATTTCCACCAGCGGCTCAGAGTTACCTGTGGGGAGTCACCGCAGAAAGCTCCCAGAGACAGGAGAGGGATTGAGCCACGATGGTGGCCGGGCCGGGCCCTCACCCGATCGGGGCCGCCCCGACGGCCGCGCCACGCACCACAAGATGTCGCCCTCCCCTCAGGCAGGGCCGGGTCGGGCCGGGGCCGCCGGAGACCCCCGCGGGCCAGGGATGGGGCCGGGGCCGTCACCGCGCCCGAGGCGAGAGCGGGGAGAGCCGAGGGCGGAGGGGACGGCTCTCCGAGGTCGCCCGGGAGCTGCTGGGGCCCGCCTGCCGGCGGCGGCTGACGCGGGACAGCGCCGCAGGACCGCCATGTCGCGGAGCAGCTCGGGGGCCGCTGCCGACCGTGGCTGAGGTGGAGGCGGCAGCCGCGGCCGCTTCTCCGCCCCGCAGATCCACGACCTCGTGGAATCATAGAGTTGTTTAGGTTGGAAAAGACCTCTACGGTCATCAAGTCAAACCATTAATAGTGTCAAGTCCACCACTGAGGCATGTCCCCAAGTGTCACATCTACAATACTCCCAGGAATGGTTAGTCTGCCACTTCTTGGGCAGCCTGTACAAGTGTTTGGCAATCTTTTTGGTGAAGAGATTTCTCCTAATATCCAGTCTAAACCTCCACTGGTGCAACTTGAGGCCCTCTCCTCTAATCATATTATTTGTTACCTGGGAGAAGAGAGCAACCCCCACCTTGCTAGAGCCTCCTTTCAGGTTGTCGATAAAGGTGCTAACTAAACTGGACTGGCCCCAGAACTGAGCCATGGGGAACACCTCACCACCCCCACAGCCTGATCATTCTGCTCTATTCCTGTGACACCAGTGTCCTTTATTTTGTATTGTCTTCTGTGCAGTGAAAAACTCCCAAATTCAGCAGCTTAAGAGGATTCTTGGTATTTCCTGTTGCTAGTACAGTGCAGCAGCATCTTGTGGTGACTCTAGGTAAAGTTACTATCTCTACTGAATCCCCCATATGGGCCAAGCAGCCCTCCAAAAGTTACTTAATCACATAAATCAAAAAATATTTTGAGTTGGAAAGGATCCAGATGGATCACCAAGTCCAGTTCTTAAGTGAATGGTCCATATGGGCATCAAACCTTGGCATTGCTGGCACCATGCTCTAACCACCTGAGATTGCAAAAATTTCATCCTAAAGCAGGTTTCTTGCAGGGCTCAGCAGCCCCTGCTCCTTTTCAATTAACCCTTGACAATGACAGTTGCAAATCAGGACTAAAAGATCTGGCTGGGAAGCCAACAGCTGCTCTGCTGGGAGATGCGTCCACCTCCCACTTACTTGTCAGCGCCCATCTGCTAGAGGGTTATCAGCTTCCCGACTCTGTAGGTGGGATCACCTTAGCTAAGTGCTGCCTACTTCACTTCAGGCACAGTCAGATAGCCAGGCCCAAGCAGTCTGAATTAGTGGGCTGAGCTCAGTTAGTGGATGTTCCTTTAAGCCTTTGAATGGACAACTCCATTAAAGTAATAGCAGTATTATCTTTCCATAGATCCGACTGGGTGGAGAAAAGAATGAGTGTCCTTCTAGGCTGTCACTCTCCAGTGGCTTGCCAAACTGGATGACCCGTTTCAAATGTACCACTAACTTTCCTCTGAAGATGTTTTGGTGATCCTGGAGGACGTCTCCTGTCCCAGCCACATGTAACATTTAGATCCAGCCCAGACCACACACGCTGGTATTCAGGTTCTGAGACTGAGAGCTTACACACATGTGACCATAAGTGTGTGGGAGATGGGAAGAAAGACGTTGCCCACAGCAGCCTCTGAGCAATCCTGAAATGATGGCATGTATGTAAATGACATAGGAGGGTTCAGAGCAGGAATCTGCTCTCACGAAAATGTTTGCCCTCTGTGACATGAGGAGTCCTGCTGATGTCAATGAAACAGGAGTGGCAAGCCCTGGTCCTCAGTAAGGAGTCAGATTTCCCTATTTTTTGTACTCACAGGATTATT
Source organism: Pseudopodoces humilis (assembly GCF_049639895.1). Taxonomy (NCBI): domain Eukaryota; kingdom Metazoa; phylum Chordata; class Aves; order Passeriformes; family Paridae; genus Pseudopodoces; species Pseudopodoces humilis. The sequence continues at coordinate 9,004,129 of NC_142202.1, forward strand.
ATGAACATCTGGTAAACAAATTCTTTCTTAATCGTTGACAAGACTTTGACCATTTCCTTTTAGACAGCTGGCTTAGAATAGGAAGACACAGACTCTAGGGTTTAGATTGACTCTTTTTTTCACAAGTAGCTTCTTCCACACAAGATACAAGCAAAGATTCTGCTTACACGATTGTATTCACCAGCGAATCATAACTGCTGAGGGGGAAAGTTTTCTCTAAGGATCTATTTAAATCCATGAATTCTTGTTCCTTTACAAGACAGACACAATGATACTAGCTTTGTACATTCCAATATTTGTTTGATACCTCTGTAAAATAAGGTTTAACAATCCTAAACTCTGTGCAGGAAGTTAAAGAGTAAAGTTACATAGTGATTCAATGCACAACAACGAGATAATTAAACCTGGCACACAGGAGAATTCCTTCTAATTGACTTCCTGGATCAGATTTTGCTGGCAAACATTGGAAGTGAAGATTAAAAGAGTTTAACAGCTTCCATCTTCAAAAGGTGATTTTTAAGGGGAAAATATCATACATTATGATATTGTATCATAATGATACAATATCATTAAGAATTTCATTGGCGCTTCCATGAATTATGTTCTAAACAGGACATACTTCAATGCTATCTATGCTGACATTGGTTCTGTAGGTCCAAGTGCATCCTTAGGGGAGCTTATTTTTTGTTACCATGGTGAAAATTATTTTCACTGTATGTGATCACCATTGCCCTCTCTGTTTACTCATAATCTCTGCTCCTCTCATAATCTACTCCTCCACTTTCCCCTTCCCCATATATAAGCATCAAGATTTTTTCATTCTTCCTTTCACTCACAGGTAACCAGAAAAACCATCTCTCAAACAGTGATGACACCTGTTTATTTACTGGCTTAGATAAAAACCATCTCTCTTTGTATTCAAGTATTGAAGACAAATCAAAGACATGTAATAACTAGAAGCTAAACTCTTTTTTTTAGCTTGCTGAAATGAGGCTTATGTGATCCTTCTGTCTGTTTTCTTCTCCTTTCCCACCCTCCTCCTCCATTCAAATGCTTTTAAACCTGTTGGCCAATTCCAGCTAAATTTGGCAGAGAGGGAGGAAAATAATATCTTTGCAACCTTACCAAGCCTAATGAGAATCAGAACTGAGCTGAGAAGAGATACCCAAATGATTGCCCCTGTTTTAGGAAAGACCCATTTGGCTGATGGGGTGATCCAGTAGCAAGCACACACCAGCCAGCCTCCACACTGGTTTACTGGAGCTTTCCCACTGCCAGTGTCTGCTGCCTGGCCAGCTGGCACTGTGGCACAGGAAAGCAGGTGGGACTCATATGATGAGGGAACAGAAGGTGCTGTGGGGCTGTGCAAGTCACTGCGTGAAGCTGTGTTTAAAGGGTTGTGTGTACAGAGGCACGGGATAAATATGCATAGGAAGCAGCTTTCACTGCATCATCTGCTCCCAGAACAGCTACTCACAGTGACTGATACTACCCACTTGATAATAGCCACCTTCAAATAGCACAGCAATCCAAACAGGCACGATTCTTTCCCCGTGATACATGTTGCTGTTCTACATAAGCAATTTGGGTAGGATACGTACCAGAAGCCTTCCTGTAAAAAATACTGAACAGAGTATTCCTTATCATTCATAGCCACAGCCTCCAGACAACCTATATTATGCCCTTTGCATCCTGGGTGGGAGCCAGGACTGCAAGAGTGATGAATCAGTAACATCCATAAGGAAAATGAAATGGAGGAAGCTCTTATTCAGTAGATTTTGCTTTTGTTAATTGTGGCTATATTTCATTCCAGCCCCACATCCTTTCAAACGGCTGGGACTGTGACTCAGCTTCAGCAACTTACATCCTCAGAAGAGAGAAGAGTCACCCTCCTGAGGCTGATTTCACTATTGCTCCATGGCTCCATTGCTTGGCAGGTTTGTCCATCACACAGATCCTTTTGCAGATCTCACACATCCCGCATCCCTGTCTTGTCCCAGGCGGCTGACCACAATGAGCAAGGACAAGGACAGCTACAGCATCAGAGGCCATCAAGATAATCCTGCTAGCTGCATAGGGAAATGCTGGTTTCGCTCACTTGGTACCATTGTCCTACCCTCAGCAGATACATCATCTAAATGACAGAGCTTGAACTTGGCCTAAAGACAGAGAGGAGCAAGACCAGCTCTCCAACGCTGCCAGCTCCTGATGGACAAACAATCCATATTAACAAGGGCAATTATTTCTTTGGCTGTGGCACTTAAATCCAGTAGATTTGGTTTGTCAGTCATGAGTCAGCTCTGAAGTAAGCTTGTGCCTTCAAGGTATGGTATAGATGCTTCAGAGTTGACACCTCATAAGTCTCTTTATATGTATGGAGAGCTTAACATTGCTGTTCCAAGGTAGCAATTACACTAGACAACAGGTTGGGAGGAGGGTTTCACATAACTGGCAACCAGAAAGAAAGAGTCAAAATTAAGTTAATGAGATTTATTTTTAAGATAACTGCTGTGTCCTCTTCAAAATAGATCAAGGCCCCTTAGGTGGAAATTGAGAGAAAAGCAAAATGAAAGCAAACCGAAAAAGCAATGAATAGCAACAGGAAAATAAACTAGAAACATATGTAAAGCAAAGACAGAGGCAAACAGGCCTTTCCAAGCCTCACCCTTTGAGGCCCAGGTCCTAGAACCAGGAGATTGCACGCAGTCCCAAGCGTCTTTAAAGAAAGTTATTTTCTCCATCTTGCCATCCTCTCCAAAGAAGACTTCAAAAACCTGACGTAGGTATGCTTTAAATAAAAATCCAGACAAGGCACCCAGATTTGGCCAGCAAGCATGAGATCTTTAAAACCAGACCAATTTCTAATTCTTTGAGATTTTCCCCACAACTTTAAAACAGCAAGGAAGTGTTCAAAACACTAGTAATACTGCATGGATTGGATTAATTAATAGTTTCGGCTTTGGAAACACTAAACAATTATGCTGCTTTCTAAACATAATGAAACTTTATTTTATTTTTTTTTAAGTGTTTATAGAAGGTGTTTATGTACAAACGTGTAACTTTCAGGTCAAATTGAAATCTAGTACTGGAAGGTAAACCACAAGGACCGAGATGTGAACAGACACACCGAAGCCTGTAAGCTCTGTATTGTAAGCCCAATGTTTCCCAGTACTTCTGGAGACAGTACATTTATGTTGCTGAAAGACCCAGCTCACACCACAATGACAATGGGATACTACAGTGAGATTGGTGGGACACAATAATTATATTGCAATAATTACATTGCCTGCAAGTCTTCTACTGCTAATGTTTTAGAATAGGTCAGACACCACAACCCATATTTAGAGCATGCTTTTCAGAGACATTGGCCACCCACAATTCCTACAGGGCTGGGCACAGACACCAAGCCAGCAGCTGTAAAGTTCTTATTTCAAATGTTGTGTTTCCAGTCAACACACAAAGCTTAGGTAGGGAACATATTGTCAGGAATGCCTTCTGGGTTTGTCTTTTTTTTTCTTTTTTCAGCCTGTTTCCCACATAGTTTTACTGAGGAACAAGAAAATCAAATGACTTGCATGGAGGTCACAGAGTGAGTCATCGGCTCAGCCCAGTGACGGTCAAATAATGCTTATTTGTAAAACTATAATTTTATAGTGCTCTACTGCATAACTTTAAAAATGAATGTATGGGAAAAATACACCCACGTATGACAAACGTACTTATACTCTCTCTGCTTTGGGTGGACGTTCTGTTAGTCACAGGGAAGCATCTGTGTAAAGCTTTTTTTGTATCTGCTTCTTGCTTCTCTAGACATTTCATCAAATGGTTCCTGAGTCAGAAGAAGTGGGTTTTGCTATTAAAGTCTGTGTGGAGGCTGCATTCCAAAGCTGTTGGAGGATTCAAAGATAAATATTCCTACTTTGGAAAAAAAAAAAATAAATAAAAAAAATCTAACATCTTTGATTTAAAAACAACAACAACAATCCAAACTGAATGTAATGTTTACAACGACAGCAAAAAACCAATGATCCTTCCTGACAGTCTCTGCAACCAAAATCTGAGAGGAGTTTAATTAAAGCACAAGTTCCTTTAAAATTGCTTTCAATTGTATAGCATATGCACTTACTGCACTAAAAAAAATTGTATTGATTCATATTGAAACTAATTCCAAAAGCAACAAAGTATTAGCCAGCAACCTCACACAGCCACTGTGCAATGAACAAAGCTCTTTGGAGCAGGAGCCATCTCCGTTCTGTGATTTGTATTTTGTGTGGTCAGGGTAGAAATGCAAGCCTGTAATAATCTGTCTCAAGAAAATATTTGGGGGTGAGCATATATGCTATGGCTCCTTTGGACGGCTACTTTGGAACCCTTGCAGATACACACCAAGAAAGTGAAGGAGAGCTGTGCAGTGGAAGTCAGTGGAATCACCCATCCTATTGAAATTGTTTCCCATATACATATAAAGCCAGCAGCTGCACAACACACTGGAGGTGTAACACAAGGATGTCAGACTTCAACTTAAGTCAAGGTACGCTGCTCACAGTAGCACCCCTGCCTTAGTTCAGGGCAGCCGTTGACAGTACCTTCAAACCCACAGACCTCCCTGCTCTGGTCTCCCACAAAGGGCAGAAATAACAAGAAAAGTCTGTGCTCTCCATACACAGTATCTGTTACCATCCCTTCTATGTGGCACCTAAGCCTACACGGGCTTGGAAAGATTTTTCCCTCCCACCAGAACATGTAAAAAGTGTTTTCTCTGTTGCCCGAGGTGTGCTGATGTGAAGGATGGAGGGACTGACTTGTTCAAGGACAGAGAAGCCCACAGCAAAGCTGGGCACAAAGATTGAGTGCAGATTTGTCTTCTTACCCAATCCCACTTTGCCCATGTCCAGCAATACTCCAATATCTGCTTCATAGTAAGTGAATGTTCTGGATGACAGGAGGGAGTGTAAGGAATTCATCCAGCCTCCTTCGCTCTTGTAGCTTTAACTCTTTCTTGCCTGTCTCAGCAGTGACTGACTGCAGAGCTTTGCCACTCTAACTGCTCAGGGTAGAGCTGGACACAAGGGAAGGAGATGGGTCTTTAAAAGTGGAGCTCTGCATAGGGAAAGATGTTGAGCAAGGCTGCACAAGAAAAGGGGACAATTTTGTTTGAGCTGGCCTGGTCCCAGCTTCGCATTGCCACGGTGATCACAATCTAGAGAAAACAGTGCTAAAGCCACATTGATCACAAAATCACAGAATCACAGAATACCCTGAGTTGGAAGGGACTCACAAGGATCATCAAATTTCAGCTCCTTGCCCTGCACAGGACAGTCCTAAGAATCACACCAAGTGCCTGAGAGAATCATCCAAATGCTTCTTGAACTAGACAGGGTCAGTGCTGTGACCAGTTCCCCAGGAAGCCTGTTCCAATGCTCAGTCCTTTGGGTGAAAAACCCTTTTCTAATATCCAACCTAAACTTTGCCCAGTTCAGTTTCATGCTGTTCCCTGGGGTCCTGTCATTGTCACTGTCCCTTTGCTGCGCCTTACAAGGAATTTGTAGATTACAATGAGATCTCATCTCGGTCTCCTCTTCTCTAGGCTGAACAGACCAAGTGACCTCAGCCACTCCTCATATGGCTTCCCCTCCAGACCCTTCACTATTTTGGTAGCCCTCCTTTGGAGACTCTCTCTTATATTGCAGTGCCCAAAACTGCCCCCTGCACTCGAGGTGAGGCTGCCCCAGCTCAGAGCAGAGCAGGACAATCCCCTCCCTTGCCCACCTGGCCATGCTGTGCCTGATGTCCCCCAGGACATGGGTGACCCTCCTGGCTGCCAGGGCACTGCTGGCTCATGTTCAACTTGCCATTGACTGGGATCCCCAGGTCCTTTCCATGGCACTGCTCTCCAGCCTCTCATTCCCCAGTCTGTACATCCAGGGCTGCCCCATACCAGGTGCAGAATTTGGCATTATGCCCTTGTTAAACTTCCTAAGTTTGGTGATTGCCCAAGTCCTCTCATTTGTTGAGGTCTCTGTGCAGTGTCTCCCTGCCTTGGAGGGAGTCAGCAACTCCTCCCAGTTGTGCATTGTCTGTGAACTTGCTCAGTGTCCCTCCCAGTCCCATTTTGGAGATGCTGAAGAGCACAGGGCCAAGGATGGAGCCCTGCAGAACCCCGGTAGTGACAGGTCCCAAGTCTGATGTCATCCTGCTCACCGTAACCCTTTGTGCCCCAGCCGTGAGCTCACCCATCACAGGATGTGTTTATCCAGCTGGGGGATGGACATTTTGTACAGGAGGATCCCATGAGAGACAGTATCAAAAGCTTTACTGAAATCCAAAAGTGTAACATCAACTGGCTTCTGGCTTCTCTTGATCATCTCTTGATCTTGGGTGGAAATCAGGTTTGATAAGCAGGACTTGAAGCTATGCTGGCTGTGACCAGTGACTGTCTTGTCCTTCAGGTGCTTTTCAACACCTCCCTCAATAATCTTCTCCATAATTTACTCACTGGAGTCTGACAAGCCTGCAGTTTCCAGGGTCATCTTAATTGCACTTTTTGAAAACTGGGACAACATTAGCCAGCTTCCAGTCAACCAGGACCTCTCCAGCCTGGTGCATTCCATCTCCAATAGCCAGACCACCAAGGCAATTATAGTTCACATCCAAGAAAAACTAAGAAGATGAATGAATAAAAATGTTGAAATATTAGATCATGAGCAGAACAATGAAAACCCCAAACAGATACAAACAATGTTATTGCCTTTTTTTCTTTTTTTTTTTCCTCCAACTTCAAGCTTAAAACCTGTTTGGGCCAGAATTCTTTGGAATCGTGCTTCTGAATGTGCCTATAGTTAGCAGATAAAAAAAGAGGCGTTAAAGCTGTTAGGAGATGTGATCATCACAATGAGGGACTGGTTGCAGCCTGCAGGAACCTGAGAAGAAGCTGGTGAGTGCAGGAGTTAGAAGGCATTGCTATGACAACAAAGCAAACCACCCCTGAAGAGAATAGAAAATATGTACAGCCATGCCAAGATCATAAGCAAAGAAAAGTATATTCTAAGAGAAGGCAAATGAAACATTGACTTGGAAAACAAAATTATGCCTTTAGCATGATTTCTTCTTTATGCATGGCACCTCTTCAAGAAAAGCATGCTTTTAGCAGAGGGAAAGAAACTTTTGTTAAAGCACCTTTTTTCCCAATCCTTACACTTTGAGGAGGTAGCAGAAAGATCTGTGCTTTATCTTTGCACTATCACATTTTGGTTACCTATGGTCTTTTAAGTTATCCATAAGGAGGTCTCTATGCTTTTTTCCAACCGACACTTACTGGACTTTTTTATTCACATTCAAAGGATACTCCATGGAGGGTTAAACCTAGAAATTCCTCTAGCATTCTGGCAGAGAAGGTTTCCATGTTCTTCTACAGCTGCACATAAGTCATTAGCAAGATCAGTCCAAGCAGTTTTCTGGACCATACCTAGCAGAAAGCTCCTTGGTGACACTGATGCTTGATGACAATCAGCTCTTGAAATCAGAGCCAGCATGGATGTTGACAAAATGGTCCACACTTTGTGTGCTCAGCCAGGAGGGGAAAAATCCCATTTCCCAAAATGAAGGACCAAATGAGTATGCCAGAGGAATTCACTATAGCAAGAGCCTGCTGAAGATGTGATGAGCAGCATCCAGGGTTTGTGGTAGAGGGCAGAGCTGGGCAGCTTTGTGCACAGGATTGTTTTTCAGAGGGGATGTCCTATACTGGGGAATTGAACAAATACTGCTTGAAACAGAGCAGTATCAGACCCTACATGGACAGTCTTATGGTGACTTTTGAGACTTATCTTCTAATTTGGCTCTGGAGTGATAGGACAGAGGGTGTCTTATACAGAAGCTCAAGGAGCTGTCCTCTGTCTCTCCAAGAGCGTCACGATGCAGCCCTCTGCCCCACTCCTGAGCAGTTCTGCACCACTTTCTGGCATAAATACTTTCCTGCTTCAGCCTCAGAGGCTTCATTCCCTAGTCAGAGCCTGAAACACAGAACTCTACTGTTAAAAACATGTGCTATACCCCATAATACATCTAGAACATCAGCAAACCAACGCATGAAAACGTCCTGGGCCAGGAGGTATCTTGCACTAACAACAACAACAAAATAAGTGAATCTGTCCTTGCCTGTACTACTGCTGTGGAGGGGCGTGGGCTGAATCCCCTAACAGAGACACAGCCTGTGCCACCAAAGGGAATTTCAGCCTACAGCAACGCCACCAACATACCCAGACTTGCTAAACTGTCAGAAACACTCATCTGTCAGCACAGCTCTGTCTACACTAGCACCTTGCCAGCAGTGGGGGAGTTCATTTCTTTCCACACCCTAGAATTACACTGACAAACTCTGTAGGTTACACTAAGCCACAGAGTGCAGGCCACGTGTACATACCCTTTATTGGCCTTCATTTGATCCTGTGCATTAAGGGCAGCTGGGCTTCCTCTCTTTCCCACTAAATAATAATTATACCAATTGTTCCCAGTGGGCAAAGAGACCCTGTTCACACATATCCAGAAACACAAGACGTATAATCAGCACCTTGCCGAGATAGAGAGCTTTTGTTCAGATTAGTCATTACATGTCTTGCAGCCTGAAAACAGTGGTCCTTACATTCATTTCAACTCACTTCCTCCCTTCCTCAGAGTTTACTCCTTGCTTCTTCCCAGGTCGTTGTACATGCATGTGTCCAACAGCAGTGCTTAGTAAGCTGAGGCAAACAGCTTCATCCCAGTATCCAGAGCAGAGAGTCCTGAATTGCCGTGTGCATCCCCTGCTCTGCATGTTGGCAGGTGCTGTGGCTGTTGCTACCAAACCCGTTTGCAAAAAATGGCAAAGGTTTCTGCCAAAGATACAAGGCAGAGGACAGGTCTCCTGCCTTGAGACTCGGGCTAAAGGAAGAAAGTGAGGTTACATGTGATGGATGGGTTTAAATAACAGTTCATTGCTCTCCTCTTCATCTTTCTTGTTTTCTTTCCTTATCCCATTTCCATTCTCACTGTACATCCCATTTTCACGCTGCATTCTGCCCCATCCCTTGTACCAGATTCCACTCTCTTCTGACCAGTGTAGTCCAAAAATCTCCTTTTTGTGAGTGTGTGGATTTAGTTTTTTCTCTTTCACTTTAGGTTTCATTTTTATCAAGTCCTCAGTTTGGTGCTTTCAACTGAAGAATCCCAAGCAAGCTGAAGACTGGCACAAAGGGAGGAGCAGAATAGTCACAGTTTAGGGCAGAAAGGGACAGAGCAAGAGAGAGGATATGCTCCCCTCTTCTAGCAGCAATCTGCCAAGAGATCAGCTCAAGCTCTCTTCCATAACTTTGCCATTTGTTTTACTAACACAGTCATTTGGGTGGCAGTGCTATGAGGATGTAGGGACAGCTGAACTACAACATTTTGTCAGTAATAATGTTGCATAGGTACAATTACAGCAGCAAAGAATCACTTCGTTTTGGGGCCAAAATTGCATAGCTAAAAGCCACAGCAGGGTCAGTCTTTATGACATGAGCTTCCCAGAAAGAGAGCAGGCGCTGAAGAGTAGAAGCAGCATTGAGGAACCAGAGCAAGAGCAGAAACCAACAAATTTGTCACAGTCAATACAGGTTTGGGTCACTGAGTGTCGAAGGATCAGCTGTGGCTACTGCCTTCCAGCAATAGGAATCTTCCAGCAGCAGAGCTACCAACACCCACAGGTATTTGCATGTAGCCAGCATTTCATAATTTTGCTTCAAGCTTGGTGCAGCTGGTACTACCTGATTTGGCAAGGTCTTTGCAAGCCCAGGGTGATGTTTTGCCCAATGACAGCTTTAAGCATAAACACCCAAAGCACCGTACCAGTACAGCCTGAGTGAGAAGGAGCACTTACATCAGCTTAAAGACACCTAAGTACCAAGTTCCTTTGAGGGTGCCAGTGTCTGCTGCCTGTCACCAACATGAAGCTAGAGCCCAGCTCTGTATCAGAGCACTTTGAAATCAGTTGGATTAACTTAAAACCCCTTTGTCAGCTCCATAAACTAACATGGTGCACAGCTGGGTTGATAGCATATAACATTTTCACTGCCTCAACATAGATAAAGCAGCACAGCTTCTTTGAGGAGAAATGGTCTAAAAGACACCACTTCACATCTATACTAACTTAATAAAACCAAAGCTAGCTGTGTTTTGTAAATGGAAGGTGCAGCCACACTCATGCAAGCCTGGCAAGCTAAAAACTCCTGTAGCACACAGTTTCATCTTCTTTTGCAGCCTCTAAATCCAATGGCATCTGGTTGCCTTGCCCTTCCAATTAACTAACAAGTTTTATCTCCCACTGGTGCCAACTGAAAGGTGATTCTGTGATCACAGAAACATTAATTGCTCTTTTTTCCCCCCCCTTTCCCTAATTTAAATAACATGCAGTCCCACCCTACCGAAGAGCCAGTGTAAGGAGCTTAACAGAGGTTTGTACTTAGCACAAGGAGATTGCAGCAGACAGGTAAGCAATCAGGCAAAATAAGCATCAAGTTCTTCTAATACAACAGCCATGCAAAGGTGCTGTTTGCTTTATGTGACAACTGCTGAATCTAGATACTGTAGGATGTTTAAATGTTTTTTTTTTGACACATAATATTTTGTTAATGACCCCTGGTTGCAGACTCAGGTGCTGTGAGGTAACATAAAAGCCCTTTGTGTACAAACCCCACCAAAATTACTAGGACATAGACAAGCATCTAAAACCCCCATGACATCAATATCCCTAAAACACATCGTGGTATTATTGAACTATGATTTGAAATGTTATTGTTAGAACTAACAGCTTAAAGCCTAATGTAGCAAAAAACCCAAATGATAACAAACCAAAACAAACAAAAAAAACCCCACTAGCTTAAATTCTCCTTATTTTCCAATGCTGTGTTCAACAATATTTCAGCAGCTGCCTCTGGAGAGGCTAAAATATCGTTGCAGGAGTCAGGCACTGCCAAGAGAAGGACACACAGTACTGAAGATGCACACCACTTCCCCCATTTCATGAGGAGATCCAGGGCAGCAGCCAAAGGAGTGTTATTTTGGATCCTTCTGTAGCAGCAAATAAAGAAAGTTCAGCAGCGCCCAATGGGACAGACAGAGGCAGAAAGAATTTGTCCCAACTGATCTGGACACTCTTTTCCTACTTTCTGAAGAAAGCATGGGAGGTCCCTAATCTGCTCTTGCTGCTAATGGCTGGAGATAACAGTGGCTGTACTGCCTTAGGCATTTTTCTCAAGGATCTCATCTGTTCCCTTGAGTGGGGACAGTAGATGCATTTCCATAGGTTCTCAGTCCATTCCCTGGATGAAAAGTTACCTACTGTCCCAGTTAACTCAAAAGGACATCTCTGGGAAGTGTAGCTTAATCCTGGAAAAGGCCCTGCTGTGAGGAGACGGAAAGTAAGATTAAAGACAAAAGCAGCAGCAAAGCTGGACCACAACATCTGATTGAAATCTCAAGTTTTACTCACAGTTTACTGAAACTTTCCCCCACTTCCAAATTTTCTCATGACATTGAATTGCTCCATCAACAAGTGTAAAAGGAAATGATTAATTTACCCCTCCCATCCAAACTGATTAGCAAGACTTCCATATCTCCAGGACATGCGTAATGAATGAGCTTCCTGTGATTATAGCCAGGCACACTGAGAGGACTCTGGTGTTGGCATTGACACCACTGGATCAAAAGCTGTGAGGACCACACAGAGTATCTGCTCATCAGAGACAGCAGCAACTTTTTAGCATGGTGAATGATAACCCCTGTAGTCTTTGACATTGTAGACATTAGTAATCTGGACTAAAAAACAATTTTAAAAAAACCTGTTTCACACCACACAGTGCATTAGACTAATGGGAAAACACTGGAGTTCTGGATTCCCTCAAGCAGGCCAGAGCAAGGGGAGCAATGCCAGTTTGGTCTTCCTTTACAAAATGTGAAGTGCAGCTTGCTGGGAGAAACACGAAAGTAATCAGAAGCTTCTATCTCTCAAAAAGACAAAATGCTGCCAGCAATTAATGGATGGTATCTTGCTTTCTTACACAACAAGCCTCACTCCCAGTGAGACGGGAATTCAGCATGAGCTGGAAGCTGCAATTTCTGACAGCTCCTTCTCTTGTGGTGGCATGGTTCCCAGTTGCTGATCTTACCATGTGCCAGGCAAAAATCTGTCCTCTTGCTATCTTTGGCCTCCATGCTATCAAATGCTGACCTTGATTCAGAGCTGCTCTGGTTTGAATTAAGTGGCATCACAGCCAGACAGCAGGGCTTCTCTGCATTAATGTACTCCCTGTTGCTAAAAAGGATGGGAAAACCAGGCTGGAGATCCAAGCAGGGACATGATGGTCACCCTTCTCTGTCCGGTCCTTCAGATCAGATGTTGAGCCAAAGCCTCTTCTCCAGCTGCTTTCAAGGTAGAAAATACAAGCTGCCACTGTCACTCTCAAAAGAATGAAAAATGAAGCTCAGCCTTAGCACACAGGCCAGCATCCCCCTTCCCCCTGGAGGAAAATGGTTTCTGTGTTAAACTTTCACAACTAAACCCGAAACCCAGAGATGTTTGTTTTAGGTTTTGTTACAAAGCTAGAACACAGGCCAAGTTTGGGGAAAAAAAAAAAAATCCGGGCAAAGTTTCAAGCATATCAAGACCGATTTATGGTTTTGAGTGGAAACCCTACTCAATTCACTACTTTCACAGAGGTTTGATGTGAAACCAGGCAATCTGGCAGCCTCAAGCTGACTTTTGCTTCAGGTTACACAGAAAATCAAACCCAGCACATCTTCCCAAGTATCCAAGCCCATAGCATCCTTATAAAAAGAAACAAGTCACAAACACCAGTGCTCTAGAGCTCCCATAGTTGCACAGCAGTACCTACAGACTGGTGTCACTCCAGTCTCACATAAGCAATGTATCTGCCATCAAAACAAGACTGAAATATATGGTGAGAGTTTTTAATATAAAATGTGTTATACAGTTCAAATTCTAGTCTGTAATTTTTAATTTGTTGGAATTTCCCTCCCTCCATTTCCTTTAATTGTTTGTTTTGCTTTTAATCTCTTTGCTGTTTTGGTACAGTTGGCTTTTTATCAGATTTCAGACCAAAATTCTGGTGGTCTTGTATCAAAGATGGTAAATTGTTGCAGTAATTGAGAACACTGTTGTGGCACTGATAGTAATTCACAATTTTACTGAACAATAAGGTGTGTGCCTTACTACTTGCACATACTGCATATCTCTGAGCTTTCTCTTCTTCTGCCTAACACTGATACTTGTGGATTTGTCAGACTTGCTTTCAAAATATTAAGCAAAAATGTCCATTTGGAAAAAGTGATGGCAACTGTGTCATTTTTAGATGGACAGCACAGGAGTCAGCCATTCACAGAGGCAGAAGGAAGGCTGAAGTAAATAATGAACAACCAAATCCATTATTTAATGATCCTGTACCTGGCTTCTACCATTATTTCCCATTGTTAAATGTAACTTCTTGCCTATCCTTTCCAGCCCTCCATTTATCAAGTCCTACTTAATACCTTGTAGATGCAGACAGTGAGGGTTCAGGCATCCCTGAGTTTGAGGACATGCTCCAGACATGGGAACATTCTCACTAAGTCAGCACATCAGTGTTAGGGCTGTGCAGTCCGTGCCTTATACAGATGTATGTGTGTGCTTGAATGCACACTGGGAGTAGACTTTCATGGGATTAGCCACTGGGAACACTAAGTGCATGCTTAAGTTTTTGTGGGCCTGCCAGGCCTATCTATTAACAAAAGAAACAGATACATAAATACTGCTTTGCACATATCCAGTCCCCCATCCTAATTCTTTGTATTTTCATCAGGTTAAACTTTGCAGAAACATATTATTTCATGACAAAAACACCATAAGGAGCAATCCTTTGTACAGGGTATCAAAGAACCATCTTGAGACATGGCTCCAGTTGAGCTGGCACGGAAAAGGTAAAGCATCCCAGCCACGAATCCTCCCCAAGCCGGCAGGAAGCCACAGGGAAGTTTGCTTGCTGGAGCCAGGCTCCTGGAAATGTGCTGCTCTCTGTAGTGGTTTCGACAACAAAAAATAAACCAAAAAATATGACAGCAAATATGATGGGATTAGCATATGAGTCGTTCTCTATGCTGCCTGCTTGCTTTGCTTCAATAGATGCAGGCAAATTGTTTCATAGCCCCCTTTTTCCCAGGTCTTTGCTGAGCTGGGCTTTGCCTCCCAAGCAGCCCTTTCCCAGAGGGAGGATAGGGGTGGAGCTGCACATCCTTCTCCAGCTGCAGCTGTGCTGCTTGAGTTGCTCCCACCACCAGGCCCCAGAGGTCCCTTGACTTGCTCTCTTTAAAATCTGCTCTTTAAGCCATTTGTCATGTCCATTTTCACCTTACTGTGACAAGGAACTGGAGAGAGGCTGTGAGCAGCAAACATCCGCCTGCACCGTCACAGGCACGGCTCCCACTGGCCAGGGGAGCTGGATGCTTCGGCTTCCTTCTCCGGGACACCTTGAGCCATGACAGCCACCTCTAGGTAGTTTTCTGAGCTGGGGGACAAGGGGGATGCTGGCCTGTGTGCTAAGGCTGAGCTTCATTTTTCATTCTTTTGAGAGTGACAGTGGCAGCTTGTATTTTCTACCTTGAAAGCAGCTGGAGAAGAGGCTTTGGCTCAACATCTGATCTGAAGGACAGGACAGAGAAGGGTGACCATCATGTCCCTGCTTGGATCTCCAGCCTGGTTTTCCCATCCTTTTTAGCAACAGGGAGTACATTAATGCAGAGTGGATTTTGCCTGCAATTCTTCACCTCTGCATGGACTTTGTAGGGGGTTAAACTGAATTAGTGAATAGCCCAGCACTGCCAAGAAATCTGAGTAACCCCAGCCCTCGCCAGCCAGAAGGCAGTTTGTGTTGCTAGTGTTTTATGTATCCTTCCCAAATTTACCAGTCTGTGTGATCTTTTCAAGTGCAAATCACCTGAGGTGACTAAGGTTAGGAATGAGTTTCTAGATTTTAATAACAACGGCCAGTTTGTGCACGAAGCTGCCAAGTAGCAGACCAAATTCCTCCCTAATATAATCCAATTGAAAGGAAGGTTATTCCAGTAGGGTAATTTTTACTTCTTCATGCTAGGCACATGCCATTTCTTAAAACAAGTTTTCTATTTACATTTAAAGTATACTCCTCAGAAGACAAGTGAGTCAGGCAGCCACACTGTCTACTAAGACTGACTGAAAAAATGAGAAAAGTTGTCCAGCTGAAGTACAGCTGGACAACTTTTCTTGTTCTTATTATTTGATGCCCTTCAGGATATAAAGAAAGTCTGTGCTCCATTGTTCCAGTGACAGAATAAGGCCTGCTGAGACCCTACCACTTTATTACAAAGCATCTCATGATGGAGCAAACACAGAAGGCCACAGCTGGCCAGCTCTGGGAAAATCAGAAAAAGGGGTTTCTAACTTAAAATGGCTTGAATTCAGAATGTCTGTCCCCTGCTAGTCAATGCACACCGCATTATTTCTTCTTTGGGAAGGAAATGCCTGTCACCTAAGCTGCCAGTTACCCTACATCTGGTTTTAAAGGGCTACTGCCTCCACAGTGGATGTTGTGGCTGCAAAGAGAAGCTCTAGGACCTGACTGTCCACTGGACATCATAGTGCAGCGTGGTACCCCTGGACCAGCTCCCCCTGCCTCACTGCGCCAACAAGTCAGGCAAACACTTGTGCTGCAAACCACATTCTGCTTCAGTCGGTTGCTTGGGTTGTTTCCCTCATGCCTATCAGCATCACCTCTCTTATCTGGAGTGAGCACAAGGCATTTTGCTCCTCCATACACCCTGAGCCTGCCTGGAGAGCGAGCAAGCCCACATCAAGAGCAGAGGGGTAGCAGCTCCGAGAGCACCTCCCTATCTCCATAGCCCTAACAGGGCAAACCCACCGAAGGAGAGAGCCCTGCAGATCCCCTGCAGGAGACAGGGTGCACAAGAATAAAACTAGTCCCCAACATCCCTGGCATGACCCAACACATGGGCCCCAACACCTGAGGCCTGACAGCAAACAGAAAACCCAGGATGCAAGGCTTGTGACAGTGATCTGGCTGATGGAAAATCAGCCCTCCAGTGGCACAGCCACTTAAAACTGAGCACCCTAAACCTTCACACATCCATCCCCTGTTGCCTCATCTCTTTCCTCACTGCTGTTTCTTCAGTAGCTTTGCTGGGAAATATGAGAGCGCTGCTTATGCTTTTGCCTTCAGCCATACGTTGGCCTCTGCCCCAGGTGTTGTTTTGAGCCCTGTCCTGCTCCCCGAAATCTCCCATTCCTCAAGCTACATCTTCCTTTTGTTGTTTCTACAGAAGCAATTCCTTCAGCAGAAATTGAACAAGGCCAAAAAAAACCACAAAAAAAAAAAACCACCAAAAATAACCCCTAAAATATCTAAGGAAAAAAAGGACAAACCCAAACCATGCAGTTTTGGAGTTTCCAAAATGAATGAAACATGGCAAACATTTTCAACTGTACCCAAAAATTTATGGAGGAAATACATAAATATCTACATTTCTTGAAAGAAATTGTTTTGAAAATGCCACAGCATTCTGTTTCACTGCCTCTTAAACACAACCCTCTGATTTGCTATTTGAAGTGGCATTTTCCACTCAAAAGAGACGTGAAATAAAAGAAAGTGTGAGAAACAAGAGGGGTAACCTCAAAACAAAATGTTACATTCAAAACGCAATTTGGGCTGACCCAAAATAACACATTGGGGTTTTTTCCCATTTCCCCCAAGCAAAAACAAGTTTAAAAAATCTATTAAAAAAAAAAAAAAAAAGGAAAAAAAAGAAAAATTACCTTTGCATTGATGCAATCTAGTTCTTTTACTCTCCATTTTCCAACTCAGCCCCTGAACTGAGGCAGCTATTATTTCCCCAGGTCTTTCAGAGGTTATCTTCTCTGCTTTGTGCCTTCCTGACACACAGTACATGGGCAGACATGGAGTGAGCAACAAACCTTTGCTCCTTTGGGCCAAACTGAGCCCTCAGGTACTCCATTTTACTCCATCCTTAACTTCTGCATAAAAAGTGAGTCAGTATTATCCAGGCCACCTGACTTCAGAATTTCAAGAGCTTCTAAAATTCTCAATGCAGATTCTGTTGTCACATGAGCGTGTGAAGAAGGCAGGGTAAGGGCAATCTGTTCATATTTAATCTTTCTACCTCTGTCACATTTACTGTGTGACTTTGGTGAGTTGATTTGCTCCCATGGCTCAGTTTACCTAATGCAGAGCAGAAATGAGCTTTATCAGCACAGCAAGCTGCTGTGCCTACTCATGGGTGAGCTCTCCTGAAAACATCACATTAACCACTGCACTAGTGTGCAGTGAAGTTTCTTTCCCTCTACTCCACCATCTAAAGAACTCCAAAAGGATTTAGTGGTCTAAACCTGCCTAACCATGTGGTCTCTTTTGTGATGTTACTCTGCTTGCAAGGGTAGCCAAGCTTTGAGAAAAACATTTTCTTCCCTCCCTGCCTTTCCCCTTTTCACTTTTGGGTTTTTTTTTGCATCTTCCTCTGTGGGTTTCCGGCAGTTCCTTACAGCCCCACAACAGACAGCTGTGCTCACTGTACCTGTGTGTGTGTGTGTCTGACTTTTCCCCCCACCAGGAGATTTGTCTACAAGATAAGCACCAGCTTGCGGAAATCCTGTGTCACCGATTTTACAGCAGCTTTTTGTACTGGGGATCCCAGTGATATTTTTTCCTTCTGGAAGTCTTGCTGACAGACACATCCATTTATTTTACACCCCTTGGAAATGTGAAGTAAAGATTTGGGTGCTTTACACCATCTCCACAAACACTGGAGGCTCCACCAATGCTCTGTGGTTTTGCTTACTTTCATTTTCACATGGTCAGGGGAAAGGTGGTGTCTGGGTTTTGGCCAGGGAATCCTGGACTGAGGTTCTGCGTGACGCACCCTAAAGTCACTGCATGCACAGGAATGATCCCTCTGCATGGGATTTACAGGGAACTTACCCTTGAGAACTGGGAGAGCAGGGGTATAACTGCAGTGAAGTTGCAAAGCTCTTGGGTGATAACTTTGAAGAGGGGAAAGGAGCAGTGAAGGGAGGATGAGTTGAGCAGTGAAGGGAGGATGAGTTGAGGAGGGTGGTGAGATGGGTGAGGCACAAGTCTCCCATGGGAGACTCCTGTCTTCTTGATGTGGAAGATCAGGTCACTGCAGATGAAGAAGGGCTTGCTGGGGAAAAAAAAAAAAACATATCCAGAAAAAAAAAAAAATGGGACAAAACAATATCCCAAAGATGCTTGTTAGGACTTCAGAATGGACCCAGGCCTTGGACATCTGGTTATCCTGAGCTAGTGGGGTGCAGAGTCCCTGTGGTTTTAGAGGAGTTCATGGGCACCTAAGAACAGGCAGCCACATTTCAGCCTTTCCAACAGAGCCACCTTAGTGCCTGGAATTGCAGCCTTCTCCTCAACATCACAGTAAAACTTCCCAAGACTGACTCCTAAATATTGGTAACAAAGACACACATATACACATAAGAAGACAACGCCAGGCTCTCCTTTTCCTGAAGCTGGCACTGCATATGAGACAAAGATGTTCCAATTCCACTCCAACTGAACAGGTATACACATGCATTTCTTTTCCTAGTTTACAAAAGAAAAAAGTATTTATTTGGCTTTTGTTTCAAAAATCACTATGCTGTGACATTTTTCAGGAAAATGTTTCAATTAGAGTTTTATTGCTCTATATTTTTTTTTCCAAGTAAGATGGATTTAGTGTCTTGTTCCATATACTCAGCAAGAGAGTAAATCAGAAGTTTTAGGAAACTGGGAAGTCTCAAGTGAAAATACCTGAGTACCAAGAAAAGATTTAAGATTGGGGGCATGGAAGTAAAAAGAACATTTCCTTTGGGAGGAGAAGCTGCAGTTTAAACAGAAATGTCTTCCCTCAGCAATTTTGCATTGCTGGCAAGCTGGGAGATGCAGCCCAACTAAAAGAGGGAAACCTCTAGGACTCGATGACAACGTTAAGGAATTCCAGAGACCCTCCTACAGGAAACAAAAGTCAAAAAATGAAAAGGAAAGTGGCCAACAACACCTTTCAGTTAAAAACTCCCTGTGATTTCTGCCATTGTTTTACAGACAAAAATGCCAAGGGAGACAGTGTATTCTGGTGGCATATATTCCCATATTTCCTCTTCCTTGTGAGCTTGGCTAGGACATTTGTGTTGAGCCCAGTAATCCCACAGGAGGCTGAATAACATCTACTGCAAGGTCTAGACATGGGAGAGCCTTGTGCTTCCCAGGTTAGCCCAGGATACTCTCCAACCACAGCACTTCAGGAGAGGGATTGCCAATATCCCATACTTGAAAGAGATTGTGAAAAAAATCTTTTCTCTGAACAGCTGCAAGTGAAACTGACATAGAATAGGGGCAGGAAGGGAAGACTCACTCAGGCTGAAGTTTGGGGGGGTACCTCTGATTACCCTCAGGCTAATAAAGCTGATAGCTCTCTGAAATTACTGTTTGGTTCCTGGGAGCCATGGATGTGGAGAAAGAATTTGGCATTAATCCCGTGAACCCCGAAAGGAGGTCTCTGATTCTGCAGGGGTGCCTGTGGCAAGCCTTGCATGGCTGCAGGGAGCGAAGTTAAAGGCCAGCTGCTGGTCTCACCATGGAATATACATCCAAAATAAATGTGCAGTGGTCTTACTCCTGATGTATATCACCATACCAGAGAGGAAAAAAAATTCTCCAATGACTTTAATTAGGAGAAAGACATCTAGAGCTAATCAAATAATTCTTTATGCAAGGCATGGCCAGCCCTTCTCAGCCTGCAAACTACTAAGCAAAATTTTCATGCCATGGGGAGCCACCAGATTCTGATCCCTGAGCCTGAATACCATGCAGAGGAGGAGCTGAGAGGCAGAAAGTGAAAGCTGCCCATGCCTGAATTCTGCATCTCCCTGGGTCACGTTGGGTGTTGGACCACAGGGGCTCCTGCACAGGCTCACATCCACCAGGCAGTCGGCCACCCCTGATCCAGCACTGGGCTTCATTTTCACAGTCACACACATCGCCAAACATCGCTAATTCAGTGGGAATTAGAGGCTTTAAGATCCGACTTCCATGATTCAGAAGCTTACAATTTTGTGGGACGTGGGTGCGCTTCCCTCACGTGGGACATCTGAAAGGCCAAGGCTTGCTCATCTTCAAAATTACACGTAGTGTTTGGATATCTTTCATGTCGCAGTGCAATTTCCAGGATGAATGCATGTGCTGCACCCCTTTATGGTAAGTGTGTTTTAATTTAGGCCTCTGTGATGTAAGACCCTGAAAAGTGCATTTAAAATTGAAAAGGCAGCTGGTCCTCAATACTAAAGGCACAAAGGCGATACCACAAAACATCTTCTGAAGGGTGTGCCTTCTTCAAACACACCTTCATTAGAAAGATTAAAATTCAGAAGAGAGACGGCACATGTCTTACAGTCATTATTAAAAAACAAAACCAAAAAAGTCAGTGGAAGCATTATAACTATGCATCTAAGTTTAGTTCTTTATCCAAGCTGCATGTTGGCACAAGTGCAAAGGAAAGGGCTCCTGTTTAGGCAGCAAGTATTTGTAGGTGAAAACACTACTTTAAAGGGTGAAAAACGTGTTTCATCTCTAGAGAGTTATTTTTGAACTTGGAAATCAGGGCATAAAGGATTTTCCTAGGGCAGAAATGCACACTGGAGCACTTTTACTCAGGCCACACAAGGCAAACAACTACAACCATGTTCTGTTTGATGGGGCACCTTCACAGCAGCATTTCATTTTAATCCATGATGATATAAACTATAAGAAGAGAATTTGCAGTGTGCTATTTAGGCTTGAAGCATTTAACTTTGCTCCAAAATTCTTCTAAGTTTGGAGTAATTCTGGTATGTCTCAGAAATATGTTAGAATTTATTTCTGTCCTTTCCAACAGTAAATTACAGAGGAATGGAGGGTCTCAGGTGATTTATACATCACACACAGCCAAGCAACAAGACACACACAGTCAAGCAAAGAGAACTAAACTCAAGTGGATGTTTTCTTCCTGTCTTAAATGACTCCCAAATGCTCCTGAGTTCGAGTCCTCTTCCTGGCACCAGGTATCTCCTTGGGCTGTAATTCCTTCTGTTGTAATGGAAGACCAACAGACTCCTCCACCCCTACAAATGACTGAGAAGGACAAAAATTAGCATATAAGATCAGACATGATTATACTGATACCCTAACTAAATCAAAAGTCCCAATATATAACTTATTATTAATTTTTTTTCAGGATCTTATGTTTCTCAGTGATTATCTCCACCCCAATACTTGAAAAATCAATAGAAGAAAATACTGTGTAACGAAGTGCCATTGTTAAAAGCCCCTTTTGGGGTAGTTGTGTGCAGCAAAGTTACTGCAGAGCTTCCACAGCTTCCTGCAATAGGAGACATTATGATCAAAGAAAGCCCTGGCTGTGATTTTGGTGATAGCTAAATGGTAGTGGCACAAAGTCCTTACCACTGCTTGCACTCCTGAGAAAGCACAGGGAAACAGGCTCTGGTGACCTTTCTCAAAAGGTGCCTTGCTCATACTGTTAGCAGGGTACCTCCATCTGCAGGGGGGAGAGAATTGACCTTGCCACAGGAAAGTAGAAATCATCTCTGCTTTCTGCCTTCTCAGGATTTTAAAGAAAACAGCCATCCCTGTTTCTTTCAAGAAAACAAAGACTTGTCCTGCTTTGCTTGCAAGCCAGAGAGAGGCCAAAATTTAGACTGCCATTTCACAAGACTTTGATCAAGTCTTGTGGGAGAAATTTCACGTTTGTTACTTTCTTAGACTGAAAACCATCAAAGAGAAGACCCAAATCTCTTTAGAGCTGAGCAGGAACCAATTTAAAGGAAGTGTTTCAATGTCACAGCTTTCCAGAGTATTTTGTGCAGCAACAAATTAAATACTGGTAGTGTGGCCATGTCTTTGGCACTAGGAGAAGCAGTTATGTGCAAGGTATTGCATCCAGATCATGTGGTTATAGAGCAGTTATTTTACTCCTCTGTGAGTGTTGGACTACAACTCCCATTGTATAGAAGGAACAGATCAGGTGGGAAAGAAGAAGCAGAATGCAAAAAATAAAGGAAGAGCCCAAACTCTGTGATATGTTTGATGAAGACAAAACTGATAGTATTAAAAAAATACCATCATTCACCAAAATGTCATCTTCATAAGCTCTCTAGCTCTCTTTTAGTTGTTTGGGTTTTTTTTTAAATGGTGACAAAATGCAGAGATTCGTGTCCACACTGAACACATGACCATGAAGTCATGCATGGTTCCAGCATACGTGTGTGCTCTCCACTGTGTGAAACCAGGAGGCAGGGATTTACCATAAGTCACTGAAGGTCCATAATGGCTGTTTAAAATAAAATATCTCTTCTGGATCATCTGATCCTGCTTCCACTGCCTTCAGTGGGGCTGAATCAGGCAGTTATCATCAGTGCCATGTAACTCCTCCCTTTCAAACCATCCCTCCAGCCATACTTTGTAAAGCTGCAGTCAAATAATTATCATGTGTAAAAGTACATGCAGGAGGGGATTAAATTCTCTTCCTAAACATAGCTTACAGCACATCCATTTAAGTGTAAATGCTGGGGTTTCTAGACTTGAAGAGAAAAAGAGAATCAAAGGCAAATGTTTACCTGCCATGGATATGGAGGTTTCCTTCATAGTCTCTTCAACTTAAGTCAGGTACTCCTGGTTAGGGAAGTGAAGCTTATTTTTCAGAATGTTGTCCATTTGCTGTTTTCTAAATAATTCTTTTTGGTCACACTAAACCTTAAATTAACCCCCACTCCTACCCGCTTGCAATTTTAGCACGATGGCATTAACTGCAGAAGGGACAAAAAAA
Source organism: Pseudopodoces humilis (assembly GCF_049639895.1). Lineage (NCBI taxonomy): Eukaryota > Metazoa > Chordata > Aves > Passeriformes > Paridae > Pseudopodoces > Pseudopodoces humilis. The sequence continues at coordinate 9,027,088 of NC_142202.1, forward strand.
GCCCTTCAGCTGCCACTTCAGCACGCCCCATATCTTGGATTGTTTTTACTTTCAGCTTTTAAGGCCAGAACAGGCATCCAGCAATAACCAGCCCTTTTCTGATTCCTCTAAGAGACTGGAGAGTCTACTGTCTTAAACAAGGGAGTTCTGTGAGCAGGATCAAGCTTGTGCTTTTAGTCTTGTTGGTGTGAAGCTCTCATAACCTGGGCTTGCATTTCTGGGCTTTGTTAAGCCTGGCAGAAAACACTGCTGGGGATGCAGCTGGCAGTGGGCACCTGGAAGACCTTGCATCCAGTACCTGCAAATAGCAGCTTCTGTTAACAACCACACACAGAGCAGAGCTGTGAGCCCTCAATCCCTTCTAGATGGAGCTGGCATCCATACTGGAGTATATGTGCAGTCCCCAAAGGTTTTTGTGTGCAGTGACTAATTACTTTTCTCCTTAGAACTGGGCAGGGAAGCATAATATGTGTGTGATTACCAGAACATAAAAGGAGCACAGGATTATTTTCCATGGGAATCCTTGGGAACATCTTGGAGGGTGGCTGTCTAAAGAGGTGTTCTCTTTAGGACCATTAAACTCCCCTCCCAGCTTCTTCATCATGTCCTGCGATTTATCCCAAAGCTATTCCGTGGTGCATGGGGTTAACCATGAGCCTTCTTTAGCTCTAACTCTCCACCTCTGAGTCCTTCCAGGACACTCATAAGCCATGTGCTATATTTGCCTAGCTGGAGTTGTTATGAGGATGTTGACACAAGGGAAAATATCTGCCTGGAGAAGAGGGTGGACTGGCACCCTTTGAAATTAAATATGGCCACGCATCTGCAAAGGACTGAGTGGGTCAGTGTCACTGAGCAGCCCTGAAGCCAAGGGCTGTGTAAATGAGGATCCAGGCAGGCTACATACAACTCATTTCCTCTGTGTACCATACACCATCAAACATCTGACCCAGCCATGTCAGCATATCCATATTTCAAATGCTTAATTTAACTCCAGAAGCCTTTCCTGATTGATACCTGTGCAGGGGTTTCTCCCACAGACAGGTCTAGACTGGGTAAACCTGCAATTATAACCACTCAGACACTGAATAGGACCCTGCACTCACAGCAAGACACCGGATGCAAAAAGGAGGTCAAGCCACAAAAACTGGTTTTGCCAAAGTAGTCACTCAACTGTTCATCATGTCACCTGCTGAGGCTGATCAAAGAGCTTTGCAATAAAGGGGATGTGGTGTTCAGAGGGGATGGTCTCACAATAGCTGTGAGAGAAAGGGAGGAACACCCAAGTGAAGTTTGGCTATCAGAAGGCAGCTTTCTGAAATGCATTTAAAGGTTCAAACCTAATTCAAATAACCGTCAAGGAGGGGAGGAAAAGGTGTGCACAAGTCCAGTGTTTTTCCAAGAGCCATCACTTTTGTGCTCCCTGAAGTAAAACCAGATTATTTGGCATCTGTTTATTCAGTTCCCATGAGGCCCTGGAAACAGCTGTATCAAAAATGCAGAAACCTCTCAAGGGTGGAAAGGCATCTCAAGAGAAGAGCAGCCCTTCCCTCATTCCAGAAGTAGCCTGGCTTTAGGACTAATCCTGAGGTTGCAGTGACACTTGCAAAGTTCCTGCACACTTATTTTTCAGTTTGATGGGCTGGGGCATGCTGAGTCAGGAATGCACAGGAGCAAAGCACTGCTGCAGAACTGGCAGCAGTAAGTGAAGGTTTCGTCGCAGTTTTTCTTTCCAAGCATTCAGCACAAAAAGGTATGCAAAAAAGTTCAAGAAGCAGCGGTGCACCCATCTCTTCTTGAGTCCATGCCAGGGACTTGACTCTAGTGGCACTCCCAAAACCATCATCCTGCACCACTATGTGTGAAGGAATCACCCCCACCAACACTGCTGCCTCACTAAACCTGCTAATGCCACCCTCTCACCAGGGTGGAATTTGGGGGTGGGAAGGCTGAAGTGTTGAACTCAAGATTAGAGCATTTTCCTGCTATCTGCACCACAAAGACAATGTGTCATGTGCTTGTGAGACTACGATTTAGGTTTGTTATCATCCCTTTATATCAAAAGGAAGTTATGCACACAAAGGAAACACCAAACCACCATGTCAGGGGGGCTATAAATCACTTACTGCTGAATATTTAGAGGGCAACAGAGTGCCCAGTAGGAAAGCAAAGGTTTCGAAAATACTGCTTTTCCTCACCATCTTCCCCTATTTCAATAAACTTTGCTTTTATTTTGGGAGAGGATGAAGGAGAGCACGAGGTTTGAGGAACATAGCTACGAATGACACCAGATTTGTCCCATAGGCATGACTCATGCCTGGCTGTGTGCACTGGTCAATGCCTTCCCAGCCATCAGCACATTCGTTGCTGTTGCCCAAGTTGATTCCACGGTGTCCTGAAAAGCCATACAGCTTTCTAAAAGGCAACAGCACAGAAATCACCTTAATGCTGCCACTTTCTGTCCTAGTAAAATGCAGGTTCACAAAAAAACAAAAAAAAGGAGAAGTGGGATAGTCAGCTCATCTGGCAGCAAGGGTCCTTTCTGCTTGCCTGCTCTGGTCTTAGCAGCCTCCAAAAGGACATCCTGGGAAGACTGCAAGGAGCTCTCCACATCCTCTTCCCCTGGCAGGTGCCCAAAAGCATCCTGACAATTCTCCAAACCATATGCTAAAATCCCTCTGTATTTTCAAAAAGCCTCTGTATTTCCAAACTCTGTGACCTCCCAAAAAGTGTCGGCCCTGAAAAGACTCTACCCTACCTAAATGTGGCAGATTGTTTCTGTAGCTCTTAAATTCTGAGCAATTATGATGGGGAAAAGCACAGATGTAATCATTGCTTTTAAAATATGATTGCTGCTTGAAATAATTATTGGGGTGGGGGGTAATTGTCTGGAGGATGGCATGATTCAGGACTGCTGACTTCCAGTCCTCACTCATTCAAAGTCACCAAGTGAGTCAGTGGAAAAATCATTGACTTCAGCAGTCAACAGGGTACCAACATTCATATTTAGGTTCCTAAATCAACAGTGTGAAAGATTTCAGCTCAAAGGCTGAAAGGTTTTACAAGTGAGAGCAAGTGAAGGCAGAAGGCTACATTGCAAGCCTGCAGTAAATGCCATCCTAAACTCTGACACTTCAAATTCCAGTGGTTCTCACCCTAAATAAGCGCTAGCTAAAGGTGTAACAGCACTCAGGGAAGTTTATTCCAATCCAAGCAGAAGCAAGGTTCTCTGCAAGAACTAAAGTATTACTCTGCCAAATAAATGTTTCTTTTGAATTTAAAACACAGGACAGTCATAGCAGGCAAATTGTTAGTATGCAGGAGGTGCTGCCTTGAAGCTCTGCCACCAAAGACTAATTAATTCTAGGTACCTTAACAATCGCATCACAGGGAAGCGCTATTCTGTGTCTGAGCAGGAGCTCTGTATACAAACAATATAACACACAAACAGAAATCACACCTCTGAGAGAGAGCCTTTTCATTCAGAAAACTCAGTCAGCTCAAAAACGCTACTTACAAGAGCCGGCACGGTAACCTGAATATTAGAAAAATAAAATTCAATACTTGGGTGAAAGTAATACTAAGAGGTTTTTGCAGTGAGTGAGAGAAATCATTAAGAGACTAAATCGCTTAGCAGCTTGCAAATTGGCAGGACAGTGGAAGCAGAGATCAGAGATCTTGCAAATCCACAGGAAATGACTCAAGAAGCTAGATCAAGTAAAATTTCAGCTTCCAAGCCTCAGACACGTTTGCTTCTCACCATCAGGGTAAATATGTGCACACACAACATAAGCACATAAAAATACATCCAGATCACACAGACAAGCTCTCAAGTATTAATCAGGCAGTGATTAATACCCAGTCCTCCTCAGAGGTATAACCATTATAATGGCCTTTTAATTACATGATTGTGCCCTGGGTTTTTCACGCAGCTGTAACTCTCCCCATATTCTGCTTCTGGTGTAACCAACTGCTAAATGCCACGCTCCCCACTTCAGGCACATCAATGTTCCTGCTAATCACAGAAATTTTTGGCATGAAAGATTGTGAGGATGTTAGGGGTCTGTGTAATCTCAGCATCCTTTGGGGGGAAAAATAGACATAGGATGGGTGGAAATGTGTCAAATCATTACATCTGGTCTTTTATTGTACAGCAGCTGAAGACGTTCCTGCCATTTCCTTGCCCCCAACCGCTTACTCCTGCCCTGACACTTCCTTTTGCTGCCAGCTCAGCTTTGCCAAGATGTTTACCATGCCATTCTGCAAGCTGGATCCTTGAATAACTTTCCAAAAGAAAGAGGTATTGGGGGGTATTATTAGCTGGGACCATTTAGCAGATCCAGCAGTGTCACTCCTCAGCGGGGGATGCATTAGCACAGCCGAGGGGGTGACAAACTGTGCTTTGTAAAGGAATGGCTGGGAAGGGAATGGGGGGATAGGCAGCATTGCCACCCAAAAGAGCACCCACAGTCTGCCAAAGGGAGGGCAGCAGGCTTGCACTCTCACACATTATCTGGTGTTAGGGCCAAACCTCTAGCAGTGACAGGAGCTTTACTATAGTATTGTGCCACAAAGCTGCAGATTCTGGTACCACCTCCGAAGGACATGCTGCTTCTCGCTGAGGAGAAGACCTCAAAGCTTTCATCACCTCTTGCCTCCATCTCAATACTAGCAGTCCACAAATTTCTCTCCGAGTTGCCACTTCTGCTCCTGAAAAGAAAATTTACAGCACTTAGAAACTGAAACCCAGCAGAGCAGAAATACAATTTCCACACCAAAATCTGAAGGCCCCTTCAAGACTAAATCCCACAGACTAGACTTGAAAGTCAAATCAGTATGTGACTCCCTTAGGAGCTGCAGCCATATCGAGACTGAATATCCCAAGGCAGTGAGAGCAGAGATGGCACATCTCCCTACCTGCAGCGGGAAAGGGATGCTGCAGTGGAGGGGCCTGCAAAAGCTGGAGTGAAAGGTGATGTGATCTGGTGGTACAGACAGATTTCTTCTCCCAGGATTAACTGATCACAGAGAACCCAATGGAGGAAGCAAAACCAAAACTCATGACTAGTTACTCAACTTCATGGGCCAAACTATCTTTTCAATAGTCAGCTCCTGTTAGTTCTCCTCTGTGGACCAAGCAAGTCCTGAGGGCAGATGTCATGGTGTAGCTATGAACACGACACAACTTGGTAGAGTGTTTACAGTCATGGCACTGTTCAGTGCAGTAAAAAACATTTGAACTGACCCACGAGAAAAGCCATACGATGTTACCAGCATGTTAGCATGCACCCCACAGCAATTCTGAATGTGGCTCTAAGGGGGGGATTTGAGCTCTTGTAGAGGGCGAGGTGGGGTGGGAAGATCACAAGGGTGGTGAGAAAACAGCACCTGAATCTCGGGACATGCTGCTACGGGGACAACATTGGCTCTCTGGGCTTCTTCCACTGACCAGCTGCCAGCCGCTCCCTGGCACACGGCATCACTTTATGGAAACACTTCCTATGGGTCTCATCAGCCAGGATGAGGAGCTGCACCGAGCCAGGCTGCCCTGGGCTGAACCAAACCAAGCTGAGCCAGGCTGGGCTGAACCCAGCCAGGCTGGGAAAAGTCAGGTTGAGGTGAGCCAAGGTGTCCACAGAAGGGCAACAAAGTTGCTGAAGGGTCTGGAGCACAAGTTTCATGAGGAGTGACTGGGGGAGCTGCGGTTGTTTGGCCTGAGAAAAAGCGGCTCAGGGGTGACCTTATCACTCTCTACAACTACCTGAAAGGAGCTTGTGGCTAGGCTTGGGGTTGGTCTCTTCTCCAAGTCAACCAGTGACAGGACAAGAGGACACACGCTCTGACGCTGCACCAGGAGAAGTTAAGGCTGGGCATTAGGTGGAATTCCTTCACAGAATGGGTCATTACACATTGGAATGGGCTGCCCAGGTAGGTGACACCACGTCACTGCCCCTGGAGGTGTTTAAGGGAAGACTGGACGTGGCACTCAGTGCCACGGTCTGACACCGTGGTGTTCGGTCGTGGGCTGGACCCGATGTTCCCAGAGGTCTTTTCCAACCTAATCGATTCTGTGATTTTTGAGCGCGGCCTGGCAGGGCTGAGCCAGGTCCCGCTGGCTCCGGCTGCGCAGGGCTAAGCGGGGCCGGGTGAGGCTGAACCCGGCGAGCCGGGCCGGGTCGGGCCGGGCCGTACGGCACAAGCCGCAGCCGGGCGGGCCCCGCCGCCCCGGCCGGGCCGAGAGCAGCGGCGGGCGGGGCGCGGGGGCTGCGGCGCGGGGGGCGGCGCCAGCGGGCGGAGGCGAACGCGGCGGGACCGCACCCCGGGCGCTGCGCTGCGCCGCGGGGGCTCGGGGGGCCGGGCCGGGGCGGCGCCACTGCCGGCCGCGTCTCCTCCTTCCCCGCCGCCGCCGCTGCGGCTCCCTCCCTCCTCCCTTCCCTCCTCCCGCCCGGGTCCGGCGCTGCCCTGCCCGCTCCCGGCGGCCGCGGCAGCGCCGCCGCTTCCTGCCGGGGCTCCCCGCTCCCTCCCTCCCTGCCCGCTCCGCCGCCCCCCGCGGCGCCCCGCCATGGCGTGATCGCGGCCATGGGGCTGGCCCGGCGCCGCCGCCTGCCCCCGGGCGCTGCGCCGCTCCCCCGGGCCCGGACCCCGCGCCGCCGCCGCCGCCGCCGCGCCCCGCCGCGCCCCCGCGGCGCGCTGACCGCCGCCTCTCCTCCTCCGCCCCCGGCCGCCGCCCCCCCGCGGCCAGCGCGGGCGTAGGCCCCCCCCTCTCCCCCCCGCCGCCGCCCCCGCTCCCGCGCCGTCGGGCCCGGCGCGGCCGCCAGCCCCGGCCCGCCGCGGCGCGGCCTCCCTCGCCATGTGAAGCTCGGGAAGATGCGGAGGCGCAGCCCGGCCGCCCGCGGCGAGGGATGAGCCTAGACGGGGAGAAGATGACCGAGGAAGCCTACCCTGACGAGTGAGCGGGGCCGGGGGCGGCGGGCGGGTGGGGGGCACGGAACGGGGGGCGCTCTTTGTTGCCCCGGCGGGAACCGGTGCGGCTCGCTCAGCCCCGAACCCCGTGGCGCGGAGGGACAGACGGACCGGCCGCGGGCGGACGGAGGGACGCGGACACGCGCGTTCGTGTGCGCGCCGCCCGCCCGCGCATCCGCCATTTCGCGCTCCCCCCGGGCCGCGCTCATTTGCATACGGCCCTTTCATTCATAAAAACCCCCGGGAGGGCGGCGCGGCCCCGCCGGGGTGCGGGGCCTCGGGGCACCGCAGGGAGGGGGTGCAGCCCCGCGCCGCCGCCGCTCCCCGCCCCGGCCGAGGGGCTCGGGGCGCCCGGCGGGGGCGCTCGGAGGCGGAAGCGGCGGGGAAGGGAGGGGGAAGCGGTGCGCGCCCCCGCCCCGCAGCCCCGGGCCTGGGGAGGGTCGGGAAGCGGAGCCGGGGAGGGGGGACACACGACGTCGCGGATCCCCGCCCCGGCCGCCGCCGTTTTGTGAATAGGAGGGCGGCCGCCGCCGCCGTCACATGACGCCGCATTCATAAACCCGGTTCACCGGCGGCCTCCCCATTCACCGTCACCCCCCGCCGCCCACCCCCGCTCCGCAGCCCTCCCGCCGCCTCCCCGCTAATAAACCCCCCGGGAGGCCGCGCCGCGGCTTTCAAAATGCCCGACGGTGCCCTTTTCCCCTTTTTTAATGCTTTCTTCCCCAAAAATAAAACCTGAAGCTACTGCGGCGGAATGGCAGGAAGGGCTCTTTCACGCCGTGCTGGCCCAAGGGCTGTTCCTGGCTATCTCCTTCGGGGTTTTGACAGTCAAGAGGAATGACTCACTGGCGTGCAGGACTGGGCTGGTGCCAAGCGCCATAGGATGTACCGTGCTTTAAAACGACTCCTTGCAGGGCTTATAAAGCAGCGTCGAAATTGTGCAACTTTTTCGCTCGGTTTTGAGGTCCGAAAAAATCCTAATTGGTGGCGTGTGTCACGCTTGGAGCTTCACCGTGGTAAACTTACTTTAGGGCGATATACTGGAGAAATGTGAGTGGCGAAGGAAATGGCTTCTGCCCCCAACGTGTGTGTTGAGAGGAATTGTTATTTTGGCAGCTCTTAATGAAGAGACTGTAAATACGTGTTTATATGTAGCTTCTAAAATTGTGGTTATTTTGAAGTTGGTAAGGTTCTTGCAAAAAATCCAAAAAACAAAACAACCCAAAAAAAAAACCAAACCAAAAAAGAAGTAGTTGCGTGCAGATTGCCATGACATAACAGGCTGGAAAAACGTGACCAACTCATTTCCAGTGAAAACCTGGTTCTTCACTTGGTTTGGTTTGGTTTGTTTTTTTTAACTTTGTAAATTGAAGAAGACGAAGATAAGTGGGTCCTTGTCTCTGAGTTTGAGAACACGGGGCTAAACCTAACCCAATTCAGTGGACAAAAATCTGGCGCTCACCGGCCTTCATCTTGAGGCAAGGTACTGCTCCAAAGGTGTTTTCCTGCAGGGCTCGGTGCAGAGGTGAGTGTGTTGGTATAAAACACCAAGCACTTGGCTCTGATGGTTAGCTGGGGATTTTTTTTTTCCCTAACTGTAGGCTGCAGTTTGTTTTGGAGTGAATTCTTCTTCCACGTGCTGCTGCACTGCCATAATGACAGAGGCTTCAGCTAATGGTTTTCATGTGTGTGGAAGCTCTTGGGTCATGCCACTTCTCCTGGGGTCACCTGTCAAGCCAGCAGCGTTGTGCTTTGGTCTCTTGGAGGTGGGGAGTGCTGGTGACCACAGGGAGCTGATACCCAACCCATTCCCGGGCCACTGAAAGCTTTTTTGTTGGGGTCTGGGTGTGTTGACTTTCAGGGTCAGTGATGCCTCGTGGTCCTTACCTCAGTGCACATCCCAAGTGGCTCTCCTGGAGGCCGTGTTGGGCTTGTCAGAGTTGAGTGCAGGCCTTGGCTTTGTAGGGCACGGAGAGGTGTTTTAGGTAAGCCATGGTTTCCTCTGTAAGCTCCTCGCTTCCAGCCTTGCATTGATTGATAGCGTTGCTGAAGTCGGTGACTCATGGGTTGTTTTTTCATTTCAGTGGTGGGTGAAGTGATTTGATTTTTTTTTTTCTCCAATATATATGGTGTTAAAAGAAATAAGGACAGGCTCTCCTGATAAGTTTTCTCAAGCTGTCAGAACAATGGTAGTATAGCGCGCTATTTGCCCTAGATATCTGGCTTTAATTTGCATAGCTATTCTTGTTTCACTGAGTGCACTGTGAGCAAATGTTAACAGCCAGATTACAAAAAAAAAAGGACCACTGTCAGGATGCCTTTTAAAATAACCCTCTTCAAGTAAATAACAAGGGTTTTTCGCCCTTTTTCTTCCTTTTTTTTTTTTTTTTTTGGTAGTTTCTTAAGAACGGCTCAATTAGACTTTGAGTCTTGAGGTAAATTTATAAAACCGAGGAGGGAGACAAAACAGGGCTTACGATGCTGGAAACTCATCGGTCCCTTCAGAACTGCACCATTTCGGATCGATACTTAGAGGTCAGTTTGTCATTGCCAAGCGAGCGCCTCTCTCTGCATCTCTGCCTTTATTTCTGCTTCCCTCCTTGCCCCTCGCCCAGCCCGTGCTGCCTCGCACGTCGCAGGATGGGGGCAGAACGGGGATGCCAGGTAATAAATCAGCCTCGAAGCTGCGGCGCTGGACCTGAGCCGTGCGGGGATTTCAGGCAGCGCTGCACCCAGAAGATGGGCGAGCCTCTCCGAAACCATCCTGGATGGGCTGCCCGTGGCTTTTCCGCCTGTGAAGAGGAGGAGGATGGAGCTGAACCCTTGAAGCTGTTCGGTTCTGCCCAGAGGCTGCCGCCTGCTCGTTCCAATGCACAGTTCCAAGAAAGTCACAGGAAGTAATTAAATGGAAAAGGTCAAAGAACGAGGAAGTGTTGGTCCTCAGCCTTTAGCTGCTTGGGATGGAGCCGCGATGCCCTGCTCGGGCTGTGTCCCGGAGTGTCCCTGCCGCTCCAGCGCACGCCTGATTTATTCCAGCGAGCTGGGAGCGCTCCTGCCAAATGTTTGCAAGTGGGACTGGTCCCCCGGAGGTTTTTAACCAGCTGGGTTAAGTGACATATGTGTATAGTCGCTGTGGTGGTGTCCGGGACAGCAAAATGTGGTGTGAGATCACACCGATGTATTTTTCCAGACTAAGGAAAGAAAATTAGACTTAACTTGCTGGTTCTTTTGCTCTTCCCAAAATCTCACTTCCTTCCACCTCTGAGCAGACACCAGCGAAGTTTCCTCTGAATACTGAGTCCATCAGTATTGCAGTTTGCCCTTTGTGCTGAAAAAAATTATTCCCCCCCCTCATTTTCACTACATTTTTCCCCCATTCTTATGATTTTTCTGTACGTATCAAAGGCAGCTCATTCAGCTAAAAAATTTTGCTGCAAGTTTCAGCCAGGGAGGAAGGCATAGGACACACTGTGTGTTATGACATTATCGTTCACAAATAGGACAGGAAATGAAGGATTGCCAAAATATAACTGTTTATTTCTTGGCCTGAAAACATGCCTGTTTAAAATATGACATGTAAGTAGCTGCTTTGTTTGGTCTCTGGGAGAAGTTGTTGTTTATAAGGGAATAATAGATCTGTCAGATGAAGAAGAGGGAGAAAGAAAGGAGGGATTTACCCTTTCTACTCTTTCTGCTTGTTTTGGAAATGCCTTGAAAAGAAGTTGTAGGTGGAAGATGTATGGAGAGGGTGTTTGGTCAGACAGCTGGAAGGGAAACATATGGGAAGAGGGTTGCCACAAGCAGAAGGGAGCTGCATTTTAAATTTCTCAGCACGTTAGACCATGTTATGGGCCCATGCAGCCCATAGATAACCCAGATGCAGCACTGAAAAAGAGAAACCAAGCCAACCTGCCTTTGGGCCAGAAAGTGGGGTTTTTGGTACAGCTCCCCTCCTCGCAGAGTGTGGTGGGACGGTGTTTGAGTGCGGCACAGATGCTGCACCAGCAGTGGAATCATCTTTGACCTGTTTTTGCAGCCTGTTTTTTATCTCACTGAGGCACACCCTGGAGCGTGGGTTAAAAGGTAGGTTTTATCTACCTGTTTAATTAAATCCTGAGGCTGCAAACAAAAGTGCGTTGTGTGGCAAGGCTCACTCTTAACATGGGCTTGGTTTGCTGTTAGCCGGATTTAAACCACAAAATTGTTTCCTGTCGGCCACCAAATTGCAGGGAGATGATGGTAGTTGTACTCCTTCTTCTGGACCAGGCTGGAAAATAGGAGCTCAGGAATGAGACACAGCTTAACTATTGGTTTCAATCCCTCCTTTTTCTTTCTTACATGCTTGAGGAATCGATAAATTCAATTTCCTTCCCTCCGCATAATGGACATAGGAACTGCTCCCTACAACAAATCCATTGAAAAATGTGGCTTTTTTTTGTTTTCCTTTTTTTTCCCCTTTTTAACAGCACGAGGTGATCTTTCTTGAAAGAGCTGTGCAAGGGTGGAGAGGGCACAGAGATCAGTGAAACTAAAAGTACAGCTCTGGAGACTGTTTTTGATATATGCCCTGTTTGCTAAGTGGAGCATTTGATTTTTGGAGAACTTAGGCTTCTAAAGCAGTGTAGAATTTAAAAAAGAAGTAAAATGGAAAAGGTCAGTTGACTAAAAAAGGCACAGATAGACTGTGGAGTTGATTGACAGGAGATAGGAACTGCAGCAGGTCCCCATTTCTGTAGACTACCAAAAGCAAGCAAGAAGCTGTTGTCACATAAATTCCAGCACTGGAAAGAGAGGTCTGCTCCAAGCCTGGCAGCAAGCAGAGCAGAGCAGCATCTCTCAGCATCTTTCTTGCACTAGCCATTTCTTTCCACTTTTGCCATGGGTAAACTCAGCTGATGATTTCTAATGATTTCTCTTTTTTCTTTTTTCTTTTTTTTTTTTTTTTGGTTTATTTTCTTACCTATTGGTTTTCTGCCAAGATCTTCTGAGTTTTCCTTCCTTCCCATTTCTCTACCCACGTCCACCCCCTTTCCTTGTCAAATTTCCTTTAATCATTTATTTTTCTGGTGCTTGCTCAGTGCTGTAAACCTGACCCTCTCAAGCTGCAGAGAAATGCAGCTGGGCTGTGCTGGCCACCTTCTCTCTGTGTCTGACCCTTACCTTGGGTTTTGCATCAGCTCTTGGGAGCAAAGGCTGGGTTTGCCCATGTGATTTCTCAGGATTTGGTTCCTTGCAAGGCAAGGAAAACCATCTGCTGGCCCCCACTGCTGGATGAGTGGATGCCATGGGGCTGCAGGATGGAGCTGGGATGAGGGGCAAGCCCTGCTGATGCAGCAAGAATGGAAAAGCAATGTACTATTACTGTACTTCTGCTCACCAGCACAGCGGTTCTGGGAGGCGTATTGCCATCAGTCTTGGTACCCACAAATGCTCCCAACCTCTTTTTTTCTGCTCCAGCTTGATGTCAGACAAGTGTTGTGTGGGCAGGTGGACATCATCTCCAAATCCAGGAAGATGTCTTCACTCCATCTCATTTCCCTTTCTCCATTTCCCTTTCTCTGCACTCTCAAGGGTGTTATTTTGCTTCTTGCCTATTTTATTTCTATTCCTTCATGTGTCACACCTGTCTGGAAGCAGGACTTCTACAACTCATGCCTCATGGCAGTATTTTCCCCTCACATCAGGAGAAGGTGATCCCTATAACATGCACCCAATGTAGCCAGTGGAGTAAAAGACTGTCTACCCCATGCAGCAGAAGTAGATGCTTCACCTTAAAATAAGGTGTTTTTTATAAAAAGCACTATTACAAAACCTGCTTTCAAGGCTGATGGAGACCTTTCTGCCAACAGCCAGCAGGTTCTACCTGTTGCAGTAGGTCTAAAGTGAGTTTTAACCCAGATTACTGTTTTTGTCTCTAGTCTGCTTGTTCTTACAGTCCTTGAACAACTTCATTCTTTGACTTCCTTTGTTTGCAACTTGCACTTCAAGTACTATGTTTTGGGGATATGTTGTGTTCTCCCTCCACTTTGTTCTCAACTCCTACGTGTAATCAGAGAGATCTTGAGTCTATCATCTGAGTACTGCTGATGGCTATTCCAGCTAGGAAGGAAACTTCTTACTGGCAAGCTTGGGGAGGAGGGCTTACGGGACTTTCTAAGAACAGAAGTTGATTTCCCCATCTGTGGTGTTTTCAAAAGTGGGATTGCAGGGTTGCCCAAAGTGCTTGGACTTTGACAGCAGTGTCTGGCAAGGAGAAAAGCATTCCATGACCTGAAGACTGAGATGGTGATGAAGCTTATTCCTTGCTAGCTAGAGCTTTTTGTCTACAGAAACAAGGAAAAATGCAAGCCAGAATTAGTGTCTTCAGTGAACTACTCAAAGGATTAATGGGCTTTCAGAAGTAACATTAGGACTCATTACCTGTGTACATCTTTCCCTAGGAACAGAAGTGTTTGTGTCTTGTTAAGACTAACCACTTCCCCCTCTTTTTTAATAGGAAGGTTGAGTTGGTCACTGTTCCACCTCTGCTGCTGCTCTTTGCCAGACTGGCACTGATGGCGCTGGGAGATGTGTTGTAAAACCTGATAGCGTCTTTTGATCCTGTGTATGGGAAACACATCTCCCGGCTTGTAGGGACCTGTGCTGCCGTGCAAGGACAGGAGCACGTTCTGCACATGCACTCAAGTCCCGAGGAGGTCTGGAAACACTTAGGTTGTTGGTTTTTCTAACTGCATTATACATACATCCTGTTTGGATAGTCCCATTACTTTTCTTGTTAGCTAGAAGTGGCCGCTTCCCTCCTGTGCATTAAAATGTAGAACATCGCTTGCTGAGTTGAGAGCAAGATTCGTTTCCATTGCAATACTTGAAATACGCTGAAGGCATTTGTACAGCAGTCAGAGTTTCAAAACACTGTGGGAAATCACAAAGCTTCTTCCCTAAACACTGGAGCCTGTTGCAGCACCACAGTTCGCCTACCAGCTCCTTGCTGGTCCTCCCCTCACCTGCTAAAAAAGCCATTTCTTAAATGATGTGGTTTAATAGGAATTAAGTTCATGTTTAGGATTAGTTGATGCCACTAGCAGCAATTAGTATCTGAGCTAAAGCACACCTGTGTAGTTTACCTTTTTTGTTTGAGTCTCTAGACCATTTTTTCTTATTTATTTATTCCCATACTGGTGGTGGAAAGCATTTTTCTGGGGGACATACATGGGGTTAAAGAAGGGTCTCCTTTCTAGTTTTCTTCCTTTAAATATTGGCAGTACTTCCTTTTCTGCAGCTGTAATGACTCCTAACCCATAGCATCTTCAGCAGGTCCCTGTTCCGAGGGGAATGCTGCCCAAAAAGAAAGATACCCATCATGATCACCCCCCTCACTAAAAGCAGAGAGCTCAGCTTACCTCCACTCGCTGCATTTCTTTGCTGACATGTCCAAACACTCCCACCTTGAGCTTCCAAGTGCTTGGAAGGCATGCTGGCTGTTTACCTGGTTTTACAAGTGGAAAGGTATGCCCCGGAGCTGAGAGGAGGTAACTAATGCTTCAAGTTGCAGCACAGAGGGAAGCATGTGCTTTGCCTCAAGTTGGGACAGAAGGAGGCGAGGGGCGGGTGAATAGCTGGGATCATGCCTTGGTAGAGCAATCAGCATTCTGGGCTCATCACCACATCCATCTCTGTAAAACCTTGAGGGCTGTGAAGGGGAAAAGTATCCAGGTTCTAATACTGGAGAGGTATTTCTTTTGTGATCCAAGGGATGCCATAAAAGGGCTGCTGGAAGGCATCGGCAGAACCGGCGAGTGCTGTCGGCTGCTGCTGTGTGGATCTGGCTCTGGAGTTGCAATTATTTACAAACTGTCACATTCTTAAAAATAATGTAGAGGTTTGAAAGTATTACCTAGGTTAATTTAATGCATGCTTGGAGGTTTATAGATGAGTAGCTTAGTTTTTGTTCAATTACTTACTTTAGTTTCATTTATTTTTGTGTGATTACTGTGAGGCTTGGATCTTTGCGCCTCTCCATCATGCGTCTGTACTGTGTGGGTGAGGGTTTGAGGTCAGAATTCCAGTGGTTCAGTGGAGTGATGAATGCCTAATTTTGCCTTAGATGCCCCATGCAGTGGGTCTTGATGATGTTAACAAGGTGAGAAATTCACCCTCCTCTGCTGGGCAGGTTGTCTGTGAAAGAGCTGCATGGGAGAGAGGGGATGTTGCTGAAGGTGGAGACCAGACCTGGACCTGCCTTTTCCAATTTTCTCCACAATTTCAGCAATGCAGCCACCTTACATGATCACATTGCCTAAAATGAAGGTGCTGATTTATTTTTAAAGTTTTTATGTGCATTTTTGAAGTTGTATTAGAAGCCCTGCTTGCCTTGGTGGCAGTGGAGGGCTGGGGTACAGACACATCTGTTAGACCTCAGTGTAAATCTCTTTATTTTAGGAGCTTGTTATGCTCCATGTATTTCAAGTGGGTGTGTTTATAAATTACGGAAAAAGCCACTGATACTTCAGTGGTGGTTTTTTTTTATTTTAAGTACTGCTGAAATTACAGCAGAAACTTCAGAGATTTATAATGCTGCCAATGTAATTCAGTCTTGAAACTTGGCATGGGAGGTGTTAAGCTGGTTGCAGCCTGTCATTGCTTTACTTTTTACTGTGTGTATGCAGTTTGGTGGCTGTAAAGATAAAAAGGGTTAGGAAATGGTATAGAGTTCTATAAAATAGTAATTCTCATACTTGCATTGCTTAAATGACCTTGTATTTTTAAAAAGGCACTTGATGTTTAGTTGAACTAGGACAAAAAGAGTGCAGAGCTTGTTTTCTGTGTTTAAAAGCAAGAATAAAAGGCTGCAGTACAATTAAGCCATTAGAGCTGCTTAAGGGAAAAAATTTCCTTCTTTTTCTGTGCAAGTATTCAGCATTTTGTTACAGTAATATATCATGAGTGTATTGAATGGCTGGAAAATTACTAAGCAGTGCTGGAGATGAGCTTCTGCTTGTTATTTGAAGGAAGTGACATGCAGAGTTAACTAGATTGGTTAAAAACAATAAATAAAATGAAAAAATTAGAGGGGTATTGATAGGAGAGGGGCAGGCTGGTGTGGAGAGGGAACTGGAGGAACACAGGGAGCACGATCTCACAAATGGAGTCAGGAAGTTCTAGAAATACCCTTTATAAACACCGCATCCTACAGGAAGAACCTTAAAGTCCAAATAAACCTTTTCCCCTTGTGCCTATGTATACATAAACTCCACTGATTTGGAAGATCTTATCAGGTCAGTGATGTGACTTTTTACAGTAGTTTCTAAAACAAGTTATATGATAAATATCAAAATTTTTTTTAGCTATTTATTGTGTTTCTTTTTGTTTTTGTCAGTTATTAAAGTCTGTGTCTCCCTACCCAAAAGTCCTAAGCCTTCCCAGGTCAGTCTGCCTGGATAAGTGACCATTTTTGGTCAGTATCCCTACAAACACAGAGTTGTGTGGATGGACAGTCAGGAGGAAGGTGAGGGATTTTTATCTCCTTGACTTGATGTGTCCATGGGGGAAGATGATCTTCCCCTACATCAAAAGTTGTGATTATAGGAATGTGGCATGCATAGAAATGCTTAGCAGACAGCAGATAAAGGGGAGACAGAAATAGCCTTATTTTGATGCCTTGGATTGAACTCCAAAAGAGTTTGTTGGTCCTGGGATTGCTGTGGCCATCTTGCATGATGCTGGGCTTAATGATGTTAAAATGTGCTTGCCTTACAGTGATGTTTTACCCAACTTCTCTCCTGTAGTTGCACATTAAAAATCTTGCTTCTCTCCCAGGCTTTTAAAATAATTTTTAGTGTCCAAGGAATAACTGTGTGCCCAGAAGCCAGGATCTAGCCAGGGTCTCCCAGTTTCTGGGTGTGGAGGTAGCAGTTGGTGTGCCAGTGACTTCAGCTGTGCTGATCCTCCCCCAGTGAGCAGTTGAGGAGCCCTTTAAAATCACAGCCTATGAATGAAAAAAATTACAGCTTAACATAGTCTGCCACCAACCATTCATTTGGTTTGGTTCTGCATGTGTGCCTTCAGACAAGAGTCCTGAAATAAGTTTCTAGTGCGTGCAGAAAAGTCCCCTCTTCATTCCAAATCCCCATTATCAGCAAAAACGATTGTTCCCTAGAGTTAGTAGCCACATGGACTATTTTAGAAATGGTGGTCCTGAAGATCCATAAATTGAAACACAAAAAGCCCCCATCTGCTGCAGTTTCATCTTGGTTTGGCTGTGAAATCCTGCTTACTGCTTCTACATCTGTGTACTTTGTATTTTCTAATTCAGGAAAGCTCTGGGTGAGCTGTAGACTGGGTTAATTAGTTGATAAAATTTGCTGTTCAATCCAAAAGTCATTAACTAATATATTTAGCAGCTTTGTTACTGGTGGGGGTGTTTTGGTGGGTTGTTTGGGTTTTTTTTTTCCTCCTTCCCTTTCTTATATCCTTAAGGAAACATGGGCTACCTTTATCAGAGTATTGGTGGAATAGCTTCCCCAACCTTTCATAATGTCAAATAAAAAAATAAACAGCCTTTCTTATGGCAAGGAAGGGATGGGGAAAGAAGGATGTTTGTGTACACTTTCCCATTCATGTTTTAGAGAGAAAATACATAAACTTCTGAAGTCAGTGCTGCATATCTTGTGCCATTATAGGAGTTGAGAGTTGGAAGCTTAATTTGCTTTCTCAGTGCTGACTTAAACAAAACCAAAGGGGAATAGCAGTGAGCAGGAGAGCACTTCGCTGCTTTGGGTTTGGCTCTGTTGGCCAAATGCACTCCACGTTCTGCAGTGATTGAAGCAATAAAATCACAGTGATTTTGCTAATCCTTTCTCTTTGGATTCTGAATATAACTAAGGTTTCTATGTTGATTTGGGGTAAGGTGATACAGAGGAGAAAATACATCCTTTTTTCCATCCACTTAAGTGATGAGATTTTAAAAGGCATACTTTTTGTGCAAATTTCATATAAAGAAAAAAAAAGCAATTAAATGTTATTAGACTGTTCCCTCTTTTGCTTGCTCTCTGCTGCAGGAATTGGAGGAATAATTTCTCACAAGACCATTTACCAGGTTTTGTGGTTCTATGTGAGTCTGGTACCCTCCTGAAAATAGTCAACTGAATGTAGTGCTTGCTTCTACATATCTTAAGGAAAAAATTACTGAGATTTGTGTGCTTGGGGTACCAATGGTAGAGGTGGGACTGAAAATCAGCATCCCTGGTTAGGCATTCTTCAGATCGTCATTCACGTAGGGTCACAAGTAGTGAGCCCTGGCTATACCTGCTCACGGTGTGGGTGTTTTAAACAGCCACGTGCTGCCTTTGTCCAGTGAAGAAACCCCTGCCCTGTAAGCCAGGCTTGGAAAACCCAACTACTTTGCAGGAGGCATCTGTGTCTGTTGCCTCTGACCAGTTGTCTATGGAACAGTTAGACACAATAAGCTATTTATTGTAAATAATGCTGTAAAGAACTCAATAATGGGCTCCAGGGAGCTAGCTAAAAGCTGCTGCTGCTGGTTGCACAGAACATGCCTGCATTTGGAAGAGGTTGTCTCTTGAAATGGTCAACACTGACTCTCCTTCAGTTGAGAACTGAGCATCAAAGGTGGATCCTTCACATCCTCTCTCATCTTTGTATGAAAGTGACTCTTCAAATCTTAGCATGTATTAGAAAATGCTTGGTAGGTAGCTACTGATGTTACTTCTGAGTGTGGTTAGAACTAGATTTATTTTACAGTGGATATTGAAGTAAACATGTCTGTGTGTAATGAGAGCAGTGGGGAGGAGCGGCTAGAATGGAATGGCAGAGAAATTTACCTTAATTGGTGATGGGTCAGCAGAAAAAACATACCAATTTTTTTGTACTGATTAATTTCAGCTCATGGTTTTATTAACTGCCACAATGTGAATTTGGGCCACTTGGGTCACCCTTTGCTAGAGAGGGCACAAGGAGGTGGTGACTATTTTTCTTAGACCAGTAGAAGTGAACTTTCTTTGTGTCTGCAGATGGTGTCTTCCAGTGTTAGATGGTGAGTCTTCCTTGGTTTATTGTTGAGGGGTGCATTCCTTACCTGAGCACCTGGCAATTTCCTTACCTGTTAAACCTAATCATATCTTATGTCGTGGATTCTGCACTCTTTTAAGCTCTTGTTTCCTTAGGTAGATGGAGTAAATGTTGAGCCCCTTTCCTTTACTTCCGCATGTGACTTTTGTCAGCAAGAAACTTCTGCTGCTCCCCGAACTTCAGAGTAAAGCCAGCTCCTCAGGACAGAAAGGGGAAACTCCTTGAGAGCGCTCTGCAGCATCGAAATGCCCCACATAAAAGCACGTTTGTACATTTTGTTACATGAAGGAATTCCTGGCCGTACCCAGCCCTAGGTAAATAGCCAGGGAGAAGCAGCTGAAGCATGACGGATGGCGGTGGTTGGAGAGCAGGGACGTGAGGCGTGCAAGTCCACGGTGCAAAGCAAACAGCGAAGGGAAACCGTGCTGTGTTTTACAGAGCTGGTGTTGGGTTAGGACAAAACTGTCTGGCGCCTAAACTTCTCCTCAAGATCCTGTGCAGCGAGTACAGAAAGCGCAGGAAAGCTTGTTGAAGTTTGTTTTTTTTTTTAATCCATGGGTGAATTTTCCTATTATGTCATGCATTTCAAGACACTTGATAAGTATTGAACAATGAAAGAAGTAACCCCTTTGGGGTGTTTTGCTGATTTGGTGTTTTGCTTCAAATTCTGGACAGCAGAAAACTTGGAAAGTTTATAATCTTTTTCTGAAAAATGTATTACATAAGGTCCAGGGCAGTCCTACCTGTCAGACAGCCAGAGCTGTCCTTAGAGCTCCCTAGGTTAGTGAGATGGCAGAAAACCAAGGAGAGTTTTCCTTGGATGGCTTTAATGGGATTGTCTTGGTTGAGCACCTGTTTCAGACATCTCTTGCTATGTAATTCATAAAGGGGATTTAGAAGCTCCCTTGACACCAAAGGGAAATCTTTGAATCCCAGGAAGAAACATATGCCTGGAGAGAGGGCAAAGTGTGATTTGTTGGAAGCTGCTGCATTATAGGGAACATGAATGAGTTTCTTCAGTTAATTGAATAAAGAAAGGTTGAAAGGTTTGTGCTTGTTTACAGCTTGTATATGTTCTTGCTGTTTTATATGTAACTTATTTTGAAAGCTAGACTTTAAATATGGGGGAAAGAAATACCTAAAAGGCTAAAATCCTGTCCCTGTATGTTAATTTTATTTTGGAGCATTTTAAATACAGGAACTTCTTCTGCAGCACTGTGGCTTTGTCATTCCTGAGCTAATTAAGATGTTAAATATACTAACCTCTTCTGTGCTTAAAAAAGATACTTGCTTCTCTGTGTGATAACTTCCCCTCTGCAGGATAATCCTTAGTTTTGTCGAGAGTGCTTTGTTGGCATCTCCAAGGCTGGTGCAGGCTATCCCCCCACACTGCATAGCACAGCACTCCTGGCTTGTGTTGTCCGTGGTTGTACCTCTAGTTTTGTGAGCACTTTTTGGCATTCAGCACTCCTCTGCCTTATATGCAAATACTAGTCAGTTCATGTCATGGAGCAGGGTTGTGGCAGAGTGGGTTTTTATTTTTTTGTTTGTTTCTTCAGCTAGGCAGTGTGCTGACTCTGTTCTTCCTTTTGGCTAAAATTAAACCTTCTCCCCACCCCACGCTGCTCTCCCACCCTTGGACTTCTATTACACGAGGCATGAGAGACATGCAGAGCAGACCATAGGTTGGCATGAAGTTTCAATTAACTATTAAGTTTATTTAGCTAGGGATGTGATCTAATTAAGCTTGAAAAAGCATGCTTGCCCCAGGTGAATAGAAAGCTTGCCGGAACAAGCATTGTGGCACCGCACAAAAATCACTCCCTATCAAAGGAAAAGCTTAATATTATCCCTGCAAATCTAAATGGGTTGTAACACCTTCAGCAGCTTAAAGTTAAGTTAATAAGGCTAAAGTTAATAAAACCAGCTGTGTGGAGACAGTGTGAGAACCTCTGGGCTCATCAAAGCCCTCTCTGCCCATTCCACAGCAGCATTTCAGGAAGGCAACTGAGGAGCCTCTTGGAGCTTGCAATGCCATGTGCTTGGCAGAGGAAGTCCCAGGCACTATCCAGGAGTGGGATTTTTGAAACAGTGCCTGTACCATCCTCCATACTGGCAACAGCTGGTCATTATAGGCATGATGGGTATTCTGGGGTCCCTGGCACCAGAGCTCAGCCTGCCCCATCACTACCTTGGTTGGCAGGAGAGTCCAGAGTCTGTAAATGCCATGAAGATTTTCAAAGCTGATTGAATTTTATTATTGTTGTTGTGATTTTATTTCTCATGTCATTGGTGTGCCAAGTACTGATGGACCTCTAACACTGGTTGATTAATGCATAAGGCAGAAATGCCCCATGCAGCCAGGACTGTGCAAAATGAAGCCATGAGATGTCCCAGAACAAAAGTCCAATGCTTTCAGCATCATCTGGCTTACAACTGTCCTGGACACTGTGTCCTGTCACCAGAGCTGCCAGAGCTCAGAAGCTGGATGAGGCACCCACCATTTTATTGTGCTTTGCTGTTACTTCTTACTGTTTTCATATGCATTTAAGAAAAGGACTTGTAGAGCCAGTCCATGACTTCTGAAAGTATCTCTTGAGTATTGGCAGACAATGGAGTAAAACACTATTGTATTTTGCTAGTGAGCTCTCTACTGATGACCTGCCTCAGTGGCAGGAGTGAAAGTTTGGTGCTTTTGTGGAAGCATTGCACAGGGTGTTTTGATGGCTCATTCCTTCATCTGGAGCAAAGGGGTGAAGTCAGGATATCTGGGTGTCATTTCAGAGTTGAAATGAGTTTTCTATGTGACATATCAGGGTGGAAAGCACAGGAAGCCTTGGTAAGCACTGTGTATGGGTGCAGCTCCTTACCACCACCTCAAGTACTTAATTATTAGCCAGAGAGCATGAACTTCAGCAGTGTTTCTGGTAGTGATTTCCTAGAAGCTGGTGCTCATGAGCTCCATCTATTATTGTTGTTATTATTATTCCAATTTCTGTTTGTAATTGATGCAAGTTGTTTAATTACCAATACCAGTACTTAACAGGAGGAGCTACAAGGTGGTGTAGAACGTTTGGTCCCATAAAACCCTGGTACAGGAGCACACGTGGTGCAGACAAACCCAGAAGGTAGCAAAGGTAAAAACTGGTCTTGCCATTTGCAGCAGGTCAGCAGGATTTGAATGCAGGTAGTCATGTGGAAAGGAAATGTGAATTGGTAAAAGGTGGGTACCCACTGATGACTGTACTGTTACAGGCAGTTCTGTTCTTAATACAAAAGCAGAAGGCATGTGGCTTGGTGTAGCATGTGTCAAATAGCAACTGCTTAATATCTGATCCAGTATAGAGATACTAAAATATTTGTGTGCAATAACCGTACAAGTAACATCTGCATCATTACTGCAGTCATAGTAGAGGTCAAATCCAAGTGGAAAGCACTGATGGTGTTGCACTTGCATTTTCTTAACGTGTATCATTTTCCCTCTGATAGTTAACTAACATGCACTAACTAACGTGGAAATTTAATTGTATTTTCTAAACTGTGAATGCCCTAGTTCAAAGGGATGACTTTCAGTGGACAAAAATAATTCAACTATAAATGGTACTGAGGAGTGATGAGGACATATTAGGAGCATAAATATTTAAACCTTTTTTTCAGGTTAAGTTAAGCTTATTTTCTGCATTGATGGCTTTCTGTGCTCTGGGAATTCTGCTCTTAGGTTGGCATTGAGTACATGCACATGGCATTGGGTGCAGTGGGAATTATCTAAATTTTTTGCAGGCTTTTGCAAGAAAAAGATGCTTCTAAAAGATCCTGAGTGAAGACAAATTGATGGGGGGGGTGGGGGTCCCTGTCTCCTACTCTCCCCACCTCCTTTAACAGCAGAAGACCCCTGGACAGTGCTGTGCCTCAGCCTGACTCACTCATGGAAGATAAGTTATGTATGATGTAAAAGGAGTCTGAGGGCTCCTTGTGATGCTGCCATGAGTGCACACAAGATGTTTCTGAGACAGAAGTTTGGTGCCTCCAGACAAAGTGATGGGGTCTGTTCAGCTTTGGGGACCTGTGCTGGTCTGAAAATAGTGCCACCAGGTTGCTGCAGAAGTGATGGTTGGCCCCAGCACACCCCAGCTGCATCCTTGTCATTCACAGCGGTGATGTTTTATTTTCACTTGAACGAAAACTTAAGGCAGGAAAGTCCAGAACAACTTTTCTGTTTGTGGCAGAGCCCTTGTTTCCAACAAGCACTGCCTTAATACTGCTACAGTAAATATACCAAAATACATATCTGGAGGGAACGCCTAGTCCCGTGCCTGTGGGGGAAATGCAACTTCAAAATAACTTGATTTATTGGTGTCAGCTACAGAGCATTGTCCATGCATCAATTCACAATGGCTTTAGATGAGGTGAAAACTGAACTACAGTGCTGGTTAGGGAAACAGCAGATCTGTAATGTGCAGGATGGCCTCCCCATCTGACAGCTCTGGGGACCTGGGTGAGGAAACTCACTGCAGCTGCTTTTGTATAGAGAATAGTATGACCTGCAGATGGAGGTTTTTGCTGGTATCTTAAGCTTCAGAAAAACAAATATTCCCTCAAAATAACATTAAAAAAATAAACTTCCACTTCTTCCTGTTTTTATAGTTTGCTTGTTTCCTCAGTGTCATGGTTTTGTCTCCAGTACTGTAGATTGTTAATCTTCAGAGGATCAGGACCTTCATAGAAGTATTTCCTGTACATGTTTATCTGTCTTTTTTAACAAATTAGTATCTGCTTGTTCTCCTCTGAATTTTCCTTTAAATAATAGGAAACTCCCCTTAGTAATAAGGCTTTTTTGCTAGAAAAAATATCTAGATTAATCACTGCCAAGGGTTAAAGTACCTTTTTTATGACTTGGTTGATGGCATCCTTTAGGACATATGCAAGTAGCACCAGATTCCAGAGGTCACTGTCATTGTGTTAGTTTTGGCAAAACGTTGTTTCAGCTAAACTTCATTTACTTGGTTGTGAATGCATCTGGAGGACTCCTGTCTGAGTGCTAGCTGGAATTCCAGAGGAGGGATGCTGCTACATCCTAGGCTGTCTCTTGAGACAGCCACAGATTTCCACCTAATCCTTGAGCAAGGTCAGCATTGGCCATTAGTCAGCAGGGAAGTGCCTGTTTTCCACATCCAGATGTTGCATTGCCTTGTTATAATGGGATGGAAACAATCTTTTCAGCTGCTACACTACTAACTTTTGGAACTTCTAGCTAATCTCAACACAGTTTGTAAGTATAGGCACTAAATGTGTAAATATATTCCTCCTAAAACATGCATTTGTGTATGTGTCTTAACTCCCAACTCCTTGCTGGTGTCATTGCAGCCCAAGCACATCTGGACAGGGTGAAGACAGGAGAAATGTGATTTCTCCCCTCTCAAAATTGATGGTGTGCATCATCCATGCATTTCCAAGGGAGATCACTGGATTTGGGTGGGTAACTGACTTTCCCCCTCAGCTTTGTATTTCGAAAGGAGCTGTTGTCATCTGACTCCATCACTGAATCCGCTGGAGCTGGGCCTGTAAGTCAGAGCTCCTTCTGGCACCGCCTCGGGTTTCCGTGGCGGAATGCCCTGGGTTGTGTTGATATCCACAGCATCTGCTGGCTCCCAGGTCTGTCCCTGTGCTGGAGGAAGCACAGGTTGGGCAGCAGCCTCCTGATGGTGCTGACATTAATAAAAAGGCATCCCTGGACAAAGGAGCAGCTTGTAGGCCTTTGCCCCACCTTGCAGAATAAAGCTGGAAATATCCTTTTATCACACTCAGAGAGGCGTGGAGGAGTTTTCTTTTGTTTGGGGTTTTTTTCAGACCTCTTGTCAACTTGTGATTTCCCATTATGGTGCAAAACTGCAGCAAAGTTTGTACTCATCTTGCTTCTGGACAATGATATCTCCTTTAGGAGGCTGGAAAGCCATTGCTGTTTTCTCTGATTGTTAATTTCTAGTGGAAGAGAAGGCCTTGCAGGGCAGTCTCGACACATCACTCTTCTGCTGCCATTTGTCTGGGAGCCAGAACATCACAGCAGAGTGCTGGGCATAGAGCTGACCTCCCTTTGCACAAATACAGCAGAGACCCATCTTCAGACCAAGGCTCTCCTTGCTAGAATTTCTCTTGCTCCAAGGTATTAGTGGACATGGTGGCAAAGACAGATAAATTCTAAAGTCACACTTGTAGCTGGATGAAACTGCCTTAAGGGAAAAAAAACCAAATTTGTAGGTGGAGCATAAAAGGGTAAGCATGTACCTTTTGTCCTTGGAATTAAAACCCTAGTTAAATCTGAGTTTAAGGGGAGGAAAAAAATTAAGCCATTTTGGATTGAGATAAACACTTGCGGTTTCATTATCATCTGCTGAACATGCGTAGAGTGGTTGTTACACAGCTTGAGACAGAGAAGAACCAGTGTGAAGTTAGAACAAAAAATCAGGGTATACCTTCTTTCTCCCGTTTAGATACTTCAACAATTTATTGGAAATTGATGGTATATGGTATGGGGCTTTGCCTGAACATAAAAGGTAGATGCGTTCTTCCCATAGGTCATCTGCAAGGAGATAATGTTGCTTCTCTTCAGGGTTCATTTTTTGTTGCTTTTAAACAGTGCTGTGGACATTTAAATTAATAGATTTGCATAAGCTCTTAGCAAGTTTTTTTGGTCTGATGTGGTATTCACCAATGAATCCAGAAGATTTGAGATGGCACCTCCCAGCTAACAGTGAGTGTACCAAAAACCCTGGTGGGTACAGGATGAGAAGCTGCTTCACCATCTTTGCTGCTAAAAGGAAAGACCATGGGAGTCTTTGATCCCCTTCATATGTATCAGAGGACTCCAGCTGTCCCTATACTGAAACTTGTCAGAAGGAATTGAGATGTGAGAGCATGAACGTGCAGTGTGTTGAACAACTCATCCTTACCTGCCAGAATGAGAAAGTAGGATGACCCCAAGATGATTCCCCTGGTTGGCTCCTCTGCTGTGTGCAAGCAATATCCCTCCTGCCAGCGACACATTCAGCAGGCACTTGGCACCACCGTATCTTTCAGCATTTAAAAGATTCTGCCTGTTAAAGCAGAGCACAGGAAATACAAGCCATTAAATGCATGTGACAGTGTTGTGACCAGGCAAAGGACAGTGGTAGGGAGAGAGGCAGAGGCACGCAACTGCCAGCATTTTGAGGAAACGCTTGTTTGTTTGTCCTTTTTCCAAAGCCCTTCGGCTGTGCAAGGGAAGCGCCGGCAAAGATGTAAACAGGAAAGCTGGCTGCAGGGAGAACAAAGTAGGGGTTAGGAGATGCACACAGTTGGCCAGAGGAAACCAAAGGTACTGGTGAGAAATCTCTGCCTGCTATTGAACTTAAATAATAAAATCAGTAAGCTAAGAAATAGAATCATAGAACCATAGAATGGTTTGGATCGGAAAGGACCTTAAAACTCGTCTTGCTCCAAAGCCCCTGCTGTGGGCAGGGAACATCTCCCACTAGACCAGGTTGCTTAAAACCCCATCCAGCTGACCTTAAACACTTCAGGAAGGGGCCATCCACAGCTTCTCTGGGCAGCCTTTGCCAGTGCCTCACCACTCTGTGAATAAAGAATTTAATATTTAACCTAAACCTGCCTTCTTTCATCTTAAAGCCATTCCCCCTTGTCCTACACTGCATGCCCTTACGAAAATACTTAATGCTGGATCCAAGGCAGTCCTGTTGACACTTGCAGTACCTCTCACAGGAGGGGAAGCCTGCCTTGTGTTTTATTCTGTGCTCCAAAGAAGGCAGAATGTGAGGATCGCTGTCATAAATGAGCAATAAAATAATTCCCACATTACTTAAAATGAAAGTGGAATCATAAGCGTTAACCATCTTCCTTTTACGTCTATAAAAGAACAGCTTGTTCCCAAGAGCACTGAAAAGAAGAGCTGGACAAGGTACATTTTAAGGGCAAGATAATGTTTTACTAACACTGACAGAGAGGCAGAGTGATCCTGAAAACTTAAGCTGGGTAGTTCAAGTCAGTCCCTGGCAAAACAGGGAGCTGGCTGACAGGAAATACAGTCAACATCAGATTGGAGAGTGTGAAGCTGGAGCTGGTCAGCACAGTTTTACAGGAGTTTTCAGTGATTTTAGGAATGTAGGTGGATAAAGGTTATCATATCCTGGTGTGTGCCTCTTGGTCTGCAGGTGGTTTTACCACGGAATACTGAGTTGTGGCATGGGGCTTTCCAGAAGATAGTGCCAGCCTTCAGAGAGCAGTAAAGATTATTTGAAATTTAGAGGGAAGAAATTGGAGAAGACAAAAAATAATACATCTGGTTTAGGATGTGCATAATCAGTCTGAGAGTACTCACATGGTAAAAAAAAAAATTATCCTGAAGAAAGGGAAAGCGAAGATGCAATGGTTAAAAGATTCACACTTGAGTACCTCTACTTTGAGCTACGTATTAAAGTGCAAAATAAAAAGGGAGGAGCAAGGCCTTGGTTTTTTAGTAGCTTGCTTTTAGACCCAGTTTCCTATCAAGAAAATGAAAGTTTGCAGTGTGCCCTGTGATGACTGAGGCCGTGTCACACAAGTAAGGCAAAGTACAGGGTTAGATTTCCTGGAGTATATTACAGCTGTTTGTCCAGGTATCAATTAGGAGCCATGGAGGAAGGGTTTAATTAGAAGAAAAGCACATGAGGCTTTTCCGGCGTAGAGGAGCTCGGTGCATTTCATTTGTGTAACCTCTTTTCTGGTCATGGATGTTTATTTGGAGTCGAGTAAGACGCTCTTGGCACTTTCCTTTGATCTGTCTTCAGGAAAATGAAATCCATATGGCCTCCACCCAAATCCTGGCTGGAAATACCCATCTGTGCTGGGGTCATTTTTTGTTGTCATACATATGTACAAAGGTCCATTCATCTATAAGAATGACATTCAAAATAGGGAAAACATGGTAATGATATGTAAGGAGGAGCATTTCTGTGCTCCTGGAATGTTTAGCAGCCTAAAACATATCATAAAATGTCTGAAGTCCTTCCTAAGGATCTACTTTTGTGCTCTTCTTCCTATTTTTGCCATACTTCCTGCTCTTCCCTATGACACAGCTTAATGAACCAAGTATTCAAGAAAGCTTTGTGGACAGCAGGGATAGCGTAAGTGCAGTGGGTGTCTCTCAAGTGTTGGGCATAAAAATACACTGGCCCTGTCTGTGAACTCTTTTGTTAGAATTTGTTGTTTGTTTGGAGGGTGTTTGATTGTTTGGGGGTTTTTTGTTTGTTTGTTTGTTCTATTGGTGTGGAATTTTTAATTTATTTTTTTTTAATTTAAACAAAAATGGTGAAGAGTGACCTTCTTCACCTCTTACAAGGCACAGCAAGCAGCGTTCAGACACTACTGCTGTCTTCAATCTTGAATGCTACACTTAAGGTAGGTTGCCTGGTGTTTCCAGAGGACGAGGAATAACAAGTTCCAGTATTTCTAAAATGGACCTGGGACTGCAGGTGCTGAGACACCTTTGTGCCCAGTTCACAGCTGCCAGGGCCTGCTCCTGGGTGCTCTGTTAATATTTTGCTGCAGAAGTTCAGCCCATTGACATGAGTGCTGTTAACAAGGTGATTGAATTTCATTCTCCTCTCCAAAAGTGCTCCAGCAGCTGCAGTGAAAATGGGCTCCTCTTGCTTCAGCCACTGTCTCAGCTCTTTGAATTGTGCTTGCATTTGGCTGGCAGGCAGCAAAAGGCAGATCCACCGCCTTGCTGGCTCTCCAGGTGCAGAGTTTACTTTAGATTTCTAGCAGCAGAACCCTGTAGCAGCATGAATTTTGCTGGGAAACAGCGAAAACGTTCATGTGTCGGCACAGCCACGCACCAGTCCATGTCAGGAATTGCAGGAAAACTTCAGAGGATATTTCACTGTAGAACCAAGCTGTAGGGTTGGATGTGCAATCTGCTGGACTGGGCAGCATTTAAGGGATAAAATACAGTTATTTTAATAATAATTTTTTTAAAATGGCAGCAGCATTGCTAGTCTTGGAGCTGAGGTTTGTTAGCGTAGCCTTAAGGTTAAAGAACATGTGCAAAGGTGAGAACCCAACCAGTGAGTGATTCAGTTGATGCTGATCCAGTGACTTGGTATCTGCTTCCCTTTGGAGAAAACCCTTGGGAGCAGGGCTGAATGAGTTGGTGATTCTTCTTGACTGATGCAACAGCTTCTGGATGTAGACAAAAGGCAAGGGCATTATTTCCATCACTATGGATTGAACATGCTGTAACATTTGTATCAGAGCTTTTCTGTCTTGCATTTTCACATGCAGTGTTTGTCCCCCTGCTCCTGACCCTGGGCAGAGCAGCAGCTTTGCAGAGATTACCCAGGTAGTGGCTCAACCCAGCAGGAGCTGAGAGCTGCCCCACAGCAGCTGTGAGATTGTGGTACCTGTACAGTGTGATGGCTTTTCTGTAATGTAATTTGTTATATTGGAACTGTTTGTTAATGTTGCTCATCTGTAAGAACCTTCTGATGGCCCCAAGTCTCTCTGTGTGTTGAGCCTTGAGTTTTTAGGAGGACCAGTGGCAGGATGGTCTGCAGACCAGTAGGAAGGCAAGAAAACAGGAAGGCTTTGGGGAGATGTAACTGCTCAAGATGTTGCTTCAAAAGCATGATTACAACACAGCTTATTCAAGGATAGTTTTGTCTTACACAGGGAGGCTAATTTCATCTTTCCCCATCCTGTGGGAGAAAAGCTTTAGAAACTGGACTTGCAGCAAAAATTGCCAGGCAGCTTCCTTGAATTTTTCTGGCTGAAGTTGCTTTAGACTTACGTTCTGAGCTCTTGCTGAGGATTGAGCTGATGGGTGCTGCATTAAGCATTTCAAGGTAAAAGCAGTGTTGCTGCAGAGCTTGAAGTGGAAAGTGAAGTGGCAGTCTGGCACATCTGGATAGGAGAAGATGTGGACTGGGGATGTGCAATTAAAATCTAAAAAAAAACCCACCTACTATTTTTAATTACTTGAATAGCATGATGCTCTGACTGATGATTTAACCCATTGGTTGCAAATGCACTTCTACCAACACAGACTATCCATTGGCCATTAAACTAAAGATCTTTTTATGTCGTATATTGAAATTCAGTAAATGTAGATACCCATTGATACCACTGTAACAAACTTTGCATGCTGCCTGTTGTCTTCATCATGGCTTTGGGCTGTAGCTTGATTCCATTGTCATGACAAAATCCAGCCAAGCTACAAATAGTTGCCTCGGCTGCACCTCCACACTTGCTGGGCACTGGCAAGAAGCAGTGAACAAATGTCAGAATGTCACAGAATCAAAATGGCTTGGATGGGAAGAGACCTTTAAAGGCCATCTAGTCCTACCCCCTGTGATGTTCCAGCATCCTCCATGCAGCCTGGTGTCTGCTCACTGAAGGTGGGTTCAAGCCTCATTGGTCTTTAGCTCAATATCCATGGTCCAAGTTTTCTGGAGCACTTGTGATTTTAGGTTGTCAGTGTCTGTGAAGTGGGGATGCAGCTTTCTGCTGAAGGATGCTTGCAGGCAGCATCACTTCAGTCACCATTCTCCACCTTGGGGAAAAAGGGATTTTTGTCCCAAATCAGGGTTAAAGCCTTTAGATTTAAGGCAGACAGAAGCAGCTGAGCCTGGAAACAGTTAGCTTTCTTCTCCTCTCCTGCCTAATCATGAGCATAGATTAGTTCAGAAACTGGGCAGATATTTTTAGACGCTGCCTTCAGAGCTCTAGTGTCAACAATTTTTATTCTTGTTACCGATGCTGAGGCATTTCTTGAGCAACATTTCTGCTTTAATGAGAGGGCATTAAGGATCATCATGGAACTTGTGGGGACATACACAACACCCTGGCTGAGTGAGGGATTCCTGCAGTTGGGAAGGTTTCTGAGCAGCGAGGGAGCGTTTGAGACCCAGTCTCCCAAACAGAGCTCCTGTGCAGGGATGTCACTGTTGGCACTTAAGTTGTGTGGGCTGCCAGCAAAGATGGGGTATATGAGGAGCTATAGCTGATACTTAGATATACCAACTTGTATTTAAAGAAGTATTTTAAACCCCATTAAAAGGTGCGATGGAGGCAGACACATTGGAAGGCTGAGTGCTTCCTCCAAGCCTTCTGTGTTGGTTGGACCCTTGGTCCCAGCGCTGTGTTGGCAGCTTTTGGGAATGCTGACGGGCTACCAGAGGAAATGACACCTGCATTCAACTTTGGACCTGTTTGCAGCCCTGGGTGCCTGGTGACAGGCCTGCCGAGCTGGGGCAGCCTCTCAGCTGCACGTTTGCCCCATCAGCTGCTGCTAAACACCCCAGTCATGAGTTTATGGCAGCTGTACCGTCATTATTTCATCTTTTTTTTTTTCCCCCAGCCTATAACCGGGGTGGGGAAACAAGGATCTTTGGTCGATGTTCCCTTCCGAGCCGGGAGGATATTGCAAATGAGTAATGGTCCGGCTGGGGCTGTAATGTGCAGAATACCTCTGGGATGACTCACGCCGCACAATGCAGCACATCCCTCAAGGAGACTGAATCACGCATGGGGGGAAGCCGCCTGCCCGCCCGCTGGGACGCGGGGTAACCAGCACAGACGGGGAGGCTGCTGCTGCCAATGCTGCTAAAACGGAGCAGTAAAGGTTTAAAATGCAGAGGAAATGGCATCCCCCAGCAGGTAAGCGTGCTCTGGCTGCGTGTAATTCCATATTTTTTACTCTTGGGGTTCTTTCTCCTCCGCCTTCCCCATCTGCCCCCACAGCCCTTCTGAATGTTGTCTAAATCAGCATATAATTTATCAGTGAATATGTA
Organism: Pseudopodoces humilis; assembly: GCF_049639895.1. NCBI lineage: Eukaryota > Metazoa > Chordata > Aves > Passeriformes > Paridae > Pseudopodoces > Pseudopodoces humilis. The sequence continues at coordinate 9,058,959 of NC_142202.1, forward strand.
TGAAGTCTTCTGCGAAACACAGCCTTTCATTTATGGTTATATGTAATTTTTATTTTTTTTTCAGAACTAATGGTTTAACATTCACCCTTTCTTTAAATACCAATAGGAAAAAGAGATGCTGCCTGGGAAGCTGCTTCCCTTGATGTCCCTCTCTATGGACATATGATGGAGTAGGGGATTTATAAAAAAGGTTGAAGGCAAAAACAATGTGAGTGCTGGTTTTGATATAGCCAAGAATGTCTTCTTTTCTTTTTTATGTTCATTTATCTGGCAAAAGATGAAAACCCTTTAGATTTAGACTGCAGTTATCCTGCTTACTCCCTTACCCCTCCTCTGATAAAGACCCAGCTGGAACCGAGTCACAGAATTGTTTTATTTTTTCAATATTTGCAAAATATTATCTACTCTTCACAGTTATAAAATACATGTCATTGAGGATGTTTACAGAGTGATAAATATAGTTGTAGTCTCGAATGATCAAAATGGAGGAGAGTGGGGGAAAATTCAAGTTCCATTGGGAGAAAGTTTTTTTTCTTTGTAAACTTGGCGTTTACAGGAATACTCTGTATATGCTTGTCTGCAGACATGTTCATTTTTATGGAATGCAGTTTCTGTGGTTTCCAGTTGAGATTTTTTTTTGCTAACTATTGCTGTTCATTAGCTAACATAGGGATAGCAGTAATGGAGTGCTTATGGTCAGTTTATTTTAGGAAAAAAATTAGGGTAGAACTTGGTTGTGGTATTTCTTTGAGGTGCAGGGAATCAATTCAGGATGCAGATCTTAAGAATCTACCTGTTTGGCTGGCTAAACTTTCATGTGATTTTTGCTTATCTCACACGTAATATAAAACAAATAACATCCGTCATGCAATAACAATTTATTACTCATTAATGTAAATGATAGTGCTAATTATCTTCCTTGTAATCTGTTAATATTTTGTACTTTTGCACAAAAGTAGGAGGACTTGATGCTGTAACTCTTGCCAGTACTGCATGAGAGGTGCAGGGCAAGTTATTCAAATATATTATGCTGTCCCTTTTAACTTTTCAAGACTTACCATGTGCACCTATAACCATTTATTGCAAAATTGATCTATTCAAGAAATTTGAAGGGAAGTCTTTTTTTAAGAAATTTCATTGAACAGTTGCTCATTAAAAGTTTTGTCATTAGTATGTGTGTCCCAGTGATGTCATGGCTGCCTTTTAGGAAAAAAAATCAAACACTGTTTTGGGTATTTTTGTAACAAGATTTGCTGTGACTTTTGATAGTTCTAACACAGTTTCAACAATTTTACATAAATGCTTCAATACAGACACAAGTCATAAGTTAATCTGCCCCAATACCATTAAAATGTCATTTTAATTCAATATTGTTTGTGTAATAAGCTAATTTCTGGGAAGAGACCTTAAATTCCATGTGCTTGAGCTGCATCAGTGGATCTTTGTTTGCCTACCTATCAGCATGCTTGTAAGCCACCTTTTTTCCCTAAAAAGCTGCACCCAGTTCATTTGAGGTTTTGCCCACGTGTACAGCACTTTGTGGGGATCATTGGGCAAGTTTGGCATAGGAAAGGATATGCTGGCCAAAAAAAACGGATTTAGTCCATGCAGGACTACATAATATGTATATTTTTGAGTATATATATATATATGTATGTATGTATGCATGTATGTATTTCAGGAATGAATTTTCATGTACTTCCTGGAAGGATCTGAACTAATTACGGGATTATGAAATCCCATTTGAGCTAGTTAGGATAGAGCTGTTTCTTGTAAACTCAATAAAATCAGCCTTAAATGTTGAACAAACGTTTTGGTGAAAGGGTTCCTTTGTTCCTCACTGCCTCGGCATTTAAGGGAGATGTGGAGGCGGGCGGCTGGGTTGTTGCAGGTGTCTTGGTTTTTTGAGAAGTCCTTTTTCTTCTGGAAAAAAAAAAAAAAAGAAAAACCAAACAAAACTGCTGTTAGTTTTTCCTATGGAGGATTTTTGGATGTGCTGCAGCACTGGAAGCAAACCCAGGCTTGCCAAGCACTGGCTATGGGGACCTGACCCCTCTTCATTTTGCCTTTGGGGCTGCTCTAGGCTCAATCAGCATCTCTGGAGCAAGGAAAGTGGAGACTGAATTGTTTGTATTTACTCTGGCTGTGTGGAAACTAAAATTTCCCAGGTGCCCCTTTATTCTGGTGGTATTTGATATGAAAAACAGAAAAATACAGGTTGCAAATTGGTTATACAGGAGTTGGGTTACAGATATAGTGGTTCTTTGTTCCTGGTATGCTGCAGAGGTGAGGACAAGAAAAATTTTTGGAAGGTTTTCCATGGTTTTCTTCTTCCATTCTAACATTTGATCTGGCCAGAGAGACACAGGTATCTTTTTTTCTTGGTGATACTTAATGAAAAAGTTTCAAACCTGCTGGAAATCTAAGTGGTATGGAAATACCAACTTCATTTGCTATAGCTGCATACACTCAGAAGTTTTGTTTCAAATGAATGGGTAAGTTAAGATTTGAGGAAGAAAATGCTGGTTATAATCTGCAGATACATCACCCTTGCTAGAAGGTTCACGAACCAACCAACAGATCAAGGAAGTGGGACTCCAAAAATAGCAGCTTTTAATGTCTTCCACCAAAATGTCCCTGCTTTCTGGCTGTGGGAGGAACTGCAGAGAGGAGCATCACAATACAACTTGCAGCAATCACCTGGGCAGAATGCGATGCCTTTCACTCCAGCTGTTGGAGCTGCTGAGGCAGGGAAAAAACCTGGCACTGTGAAATACATCCAGGTCAGCCAGAGACGGGTTGTGCCCCAGTAATCATAAAGTTACATTTGTCTGGCTCCAAATAGTTTAAATTGTGTTTATGTGCTTGAACTGCTTGACCTCTGCTGCTGTTGCATTAGCAGCCTCCTGCTGTCCTTTTGGCTCTTCCCTGAAACCTGGGATCTGGGAATGTCAATGCATGGATTAAAAGACCATGATGTTGAAGTCCAAAATGTTGGAACCCATTATATGCAGATACTTTTTTTCTGAGACCTGGATCTCTCCTGGCCTTGTGAACTGTAGAGTTGGGAAGGGTGGAAAATATCAAAGTGCCTTACAGCAGCAATAGTGTGGAAGTTTATGAGCTTGTATTTTGGTCAGCTTGGCTAGAGGGAAAAATGTTACTGAGTTATAGAAGGTGTCTGGGAAGTGTTTTAGATGCCAAATGTGACTCAAAAAAATAGTAAATGCAGTGGGTTGGACTACTTCCCCCCCCCGCCTTGGGATTTTTAGACATCTCAGATGGTATTTGCAGTTGCTGCTTTGGAAGCAAAGTGGAAAAGAAGAGCAGCTGGTGGAAGGGAGTTGTCTACTTTGACCCTCCTTTTATGAAGACAGTGGTGAAATTAAAGCCTTAATTAAGGAGTGAATTGTTTCGTGTTTAGTCCTGGATGCAGGATTGCAGCCATACAAGGGGCTCATGGTTTTTTCCCCCATTAGTGTTGCTGGAGATGATTTGGTTTATGTCTGAGAGCACAGGATGATGGCATCCCCATGTGTACATGGTAGGGGACAGCACTTCTCTCAGCCTCAAGTGTCACCTGTCTCTTAGACACACCAATGCTTTGTGAGCTGGACTGTAGATACCGAAACCAGGGTTCAGTGATGACAGAGGTAATATTCAGTCACTTCTTGTTTAGGAAAACTCTGTGTCCTCCGGAAGAGCAATTATACATGCACACACTCTATTTTACTTTTATAGATATATATGCATACCCACGAGCTATAATTTTTATAGAGTTCTCTTTTCCTTCCAATAAAAACAACACGTGCTTCTCGGCACTACCTTTACTACTCCCCAAGTTTATTCTGTTTCTTTTTTTTCACTCAGGGTGGGGCAGGCAGACAACCTGGAGCAGCCCTGGAACATGCTGGCTGGCTGCCATGCAGCTGGGTAATCCCTTCAGATACTTTCTTTCTAAGCTTTTAAGGCTGTTGAAGACAAATCTTTGGGGTTAAGCTAGCATTTAAGAGCACAATTAAGAATAGTTAGCATGAAATGCATAGAGCGTAGGCTGTAAACCCAACAGTTAGAGTAGTCTAAAAAGTTTCAAGAATCCAATAAAACAAGGGGAACTAAGGCTGCTGTGGGGTTTTCTCTAATTGTTTCATTTTTAGCTATCAGTACGTCATTAATTGTAATGGACCGAATATTTCCATGTACCTCATTAACCATCTCTTGTGAAAGAGTCAAATTGCAGTTACCATGATAGAAATGCAGGTGGATGGCTTGAATGTGGTTGTTCTGCTACTCTGGTGCACCAAGGTTTCATCAGTGGCACACACATGGGATTTGTAGATCACTCCTTTGCTCCTCAGGATTTGGAATACTTGGAACCAGCCAGAGCCTTGATGCAGTCGCGTAAAATTAAATAGCAAAGAAAATAAACAGCTTTTACACTAAGGAAACGAAACCCTTATATGGAACTGAAATATTTGAGTACCTCCCAAGTATTTATCAACACTGGCATGAGGGAAAGAAGCATTGCCTATTCTAGGCTTGTGGATGGAAGCAGCAGGCAGGATTTAGATAGAAGGCTGGAGGAAGCTGTGTGTAGCCTTGAAAATTCAATGTGCAGCTTCTGAGTCCTAATCCAGTGATTAAACCAAGATGTCAAGCCCTCAGAACCCTTAACCACCTCATTTCCTTTTATCTTCCCTTTCTTTTTTCCCAGGTCCTTTGGCACAGGTTGCGCTTTGGGAAATGTGGCTGGAGCAGAGTGGAGTGGGAGTGGGGACTGGGCTCTGCAGGGAGCTCAGCGTCACTGGTGACTTTTGATCGTGCAGGAAAGCCTGCCAAGGGATTATGTTAATGGAGCCAGGGCTCTGCCTGCCCTGCCAATGGTGAACCCTTCTTCTGGACAAGGCTCTTGTCTAATAGGGGAACAGAGGTCGTCTTGCAGTGGTAGGGGGATGGAAACTAGATTTTTCTGGCTTAATATATTTGAGGAGGTTGGTCTTCAGGATGGGAAGAACACAGTGGAAGTGGTGTTCTCTCAGTATGTGGTGGCAGAGTTTGTAAGGGCCATAGGTCATGGATAGATGTGGATATGAAGAGGAAATCCATGTGTCTCTGTGCCCCACCAGATTGTCGTTATAATGGGCAGGGATAGCCATGGCGACTAAATTTAATGTATAGCTATCCATTAATACTCAAATGTAATTATGAGCCTAAAGGATTCACTGAGAGGTGATGAAAATGTGTAAATAACTGTCAGGAATCATAAAATACTGAGTAGCTGCTTCTTGCTTAATTTTCCTTTAAGTGGACAGCTTCTGCAAAGTAACTGAAGGCAGCATTGCTTTTGGGACAGCCAAAGGCTCCAACTGCTGCCATAAAAGTGAATGGTAAATCCTGCAGGAAGCTGTAATGCCAGTGGCAATTTTCAAGTGTGGAAGGAGAAGCAGCAGTTTCTGTGGATGACTTTTGCGGGAGGATAGGAGGGAAGGTCGTATTGAGCGGCTCTGACTTCAGAGGAGAGCTAAAAATAAGTCCGGAAAGGATCCTTGGGGAATAGCAGAAAGATGTAGAAATGTATAGTTGGCTTTCTTTTTACTTCATCTGCTAATTGCTAATCCTTATAGACCATATGGGAAAGGTACAGAGAAGGAAACAAAAACTGTCTTGGATGGAAGCAGCTCAATTTTTGCACAGCAGGAAATTAGCTGAAGTATTTTGCTTGTTTCTGAGTATCAGGAAGTCAGGAGATTATAGTTGCCACTGTAAAATCTACAAACGGGTTTTCATTAAAAAATCAAAAGGTAACTGGATCCATTTATAGGCACACTTGCCCTGTTTACTGTTCCAGGAAGCTGCTTTAAGGATTTGGGCAAAAATATTCTGAAAAACATAGTTTCTCAGTTCTGTGAGTACCTTGTGTGTGTCAGCTGTGGCCGTGTATCAGATTGGAAAGCTTTTTATCAGCCAGTGCAAAGTACTTAGGACAGCAGGGGTTGAACTTCCAGCATCTGTGCACTGCTGTCCGGTAAAAAAGTTGGCATATCCATAAAATAAAGGCTGTGAAGAGAAAATGGCAGCATGTGTTCTGTGAGATCTGTGTAGCTGCAGAAGAGATGAGCTGATCCCAGAAGATGCTCACTGCTTCTCTTGGTTTGTCCTCAAACTGCCTTCAGGTAGGGTCTGTGAGGCTGCTTGCTTAGATGTTAAATCTGGTTGTGTTAGAGAAAGGGAAGCTTGGAATTTAAGTGTTAGCACCTGAACTGCTGCAAAAATAGTCTGAAAATGAGGCAGTTTTACCTGGTGCAGGATGAAGAAAGCTACTACTGCTTGTCATGCTGTACAGGATGCTGGTAAAATATCGATACAGGGAGGAATTTCTTTCCATGAAGGATGATATCTGTCATTTTGAAAGGCTGCGTTTTGGAGCTCTCTGTGTGTTGATCTTCTTTCTCCTGGTGAGGTCACCTGGTGGCCTGGAGATGGACAATCCCTGGGCACTTCCTTGACACGTCCCCTTTCTCGCCCTTGTTGATGTTCCCAGGTTTGAGTGCCCTGCAGCAGCTTTGTGGGCACCTTTGGGTGCCTCAGCAGCTCTGCAGCTGACAGCGCCGTGGTTGTGCGTGGCTGCCATCCATGCCATCCACATGGTGACTTCCCTGTGAGGGTGTCACAGCCATTGGCACTGTCCTCAGCATCCCAGTGTTAATCGGTGTCCAGCATGTGATGAGCAGCAGTGATGCAGTGTCAGCACGAGGACAGAAAAGCGAATTTGGGTATTGCCCAGCAGTTCTGTGCTGGGGACAGCCTGTTTCAGCTTGCAGTCTGTTGCATGTTCCATGCAAGGTGCGTGGCTTTTGCTTCCGTCCTGTAGGGGCTTCTCTGCTTCCAAATGACCCTGGTGATGTCCCCAGTAGATGATGGAACAGTTGCTTTGTGGAAAGGGTACAGGAGGAGGCCCAGAGTCTCTGGAGGGGCTCTTCTGAATCTTTGTGGTGGGCATCTGGATTATCCCCAGATCATAGGTGCTTCCAGAATAGTTTCTTGTGAGGTTTGATGCTCTGCCTTTCAAAACCCCATGAAATGCTAGTAAACTGTTTTAGGAGGAGTTTGAGTGTCATCTTCCAAAGCCCACTTCACAAATTTGATCACAGAAACCTTGAAACACTTTGTTTGGAGGTTATTTGAGTTCCATGTGTTTCTCCAGCACACTGGAGACCTGATGCCCCAATGTGGGAGTTGGCCTTGGGGTGATGCCTGGGTCGCCCACCCTCTTGGTCCCTGTCCCTAGCTGCTAGAGGCAAAGAATGTCAGGGACCATGGGATGTTTGATCTGTGTGTTGACATCTGGAAACCTGGCAGGTTCATTCCTTGAGGTTTGGAGGTCTCCTTCTTATGGTGGCTGGAGTGTTCCAGGCCATCCATGACAGGGGTGGACTTCCATCCCGGGCAGAAACGCTCCGTTGGGGTCAGCGCAGCGCCGTCTAAATACCTCCCTCAAGAAAAACTGCTGCGATGCAAGTGATGCTCACAAAAGGTTCTGTTTTTGTTTTGTTGCCATTGCAGTGACAGCTATATTGTGCGAGTCAAAGCTGTGGTTATGACCCGAGATGACTCCAGTGGGGGATGGTTGCCGCAAGAAGGAGGCGGTCTCAGTAGAGTTGGCGTCTGCAAGGTCACGTACCCGGAGGGCAATGGAAGAAGTGGATTTCTAATCCATGGTGAAAGGCAGAAAGACAAACTGGTAATAGACCCTAATTCAACTTTTGTCTGTTCTTATAATGAGAATTATCCCAAATCTATTGCTATTGTATTCTTGTGCAAGTTTTTTGGGTGGTGGTTTTTGGTTTTTTTTTTAAATATATAAAAAACAGACATGTGCAAATAATACCAGATCGGACAAAACAAACCCAGTCCTCATCTGGAATTGACATCTTTTGCTACCTAGGCTGGTGTGATGCCACCTGGAAGGAGCAGGTGCATTTTTGACATCCATGTGCAAAGATCCCCTTTGAATGAAAGAGGACCTGTGTTTTTTTCTTTTTTTTTTTCCTTAGACCTAGTGCGGGGGTAAGTGAGAAGTGAATTGAAGTGTAAAGAGCCCATGAAGCCAGTCACATTGCACTGAGTAATGCAGAGCAAGCCTTTTAAAAGGGCCATGAATTATTTATGCTGTGTGCTGTTCAAGGTTTGAACAAGCTGAGTGAGAATATGAAGACAAGTTGTCTCTTATGAATTGACACACTCAGTTTCTCCTGGTAGCTGTTTATCTAAAAAGGAGCTCTCTTCTATCCCTGCACAAATCAAATTAATAAAGCCTTTTCCTGATTTCCAGGGGCCACTTGAAATGTTATAGTTTGTTATCTTGTTTTTATGTATTTGATTCTTCTGAAATGCACTCCTGTGAAGATACGGGCTAGCTTAAAAGCAGCACTTCCTCCAGACTCAAAAAATGCATTATTTTGAGTCAGAAATGATCTTGGCTTTCAAAAAGACTGGTGTTTTAAAGCTGTTTCAATTATGGTTTGTCTTTTGAAATGCTGTTTTGCTTAGGATGCTTTTTTTGACATTATTTGGGAACCATGCTTATGGTTTTGAGGGGTGGAGTAAGACATGACAAGCCATTCCTGTTGTCCCTGAGCATCACTCTAGAGATGGTTTTTGGCACAGCAGAACTTGAGATGAGTGTCTGGCTGGGGGTGAACAATTTAAAAACAGTGAGGGGAGTGTTGCAGCACCTCCTAAAACTGCTGCTGGTGGATAAAGTTTCTGTTGAGTAAAATTATTGAGGGAAGAGGTTCTCCTTCCTCCTGAGCCCCCTGCTAGCTTAACCTGTGCCGTGCTGGGTCTAAAAAATGCTCCTGGGGTAGGGAACGAGCACCTTCTCAAAGCACAAGCAAAAGATGAATGTGCAATGGTTTTGAGAATAATTACAGTGTCTGGTGTTTATTAGTCATAATTTGGTAGGGAAGGATGTTCCCCTGTGCAAGGCATGACTTGGCTTGCTTTTTGGGTCCGGCCTGAGACGGTGTTGGCTGTGTCCTTGGGGTGGGGAAAGTGACTTTGCTCTTCTTTCGGGGCTCATGCCCTCCCAGGTGGTGCTGGAGTGCTTTGTGAAGAAGGATCTGGTGTACACGAAGGCAAACCCCACCTTTCACCATTGGAAAGTTGACAACAGAAAGTTCGGGCTCACTTTTCAGAGCCCTGCTGACGCTCGAGCCTTCGACAGAGGAGTGAGGAAAGCCATCGAGGACCTCATTGAAGGTACTGTGGGGATGGACACTTCCACCCTTGGAAGAGGGGGGAAGGAGTTTGAGTCAGGGAGCTGAGAAGAGGGATGTGTTTAAAATCAGTTCTTGGGCTTGGAGGTCTCTTGTGCACGTGTCCAAGTGCACCTGGGGCGCTTATCCTACAGTGAGCAAGCCCCAGCTTTTAAGAATTTAGTTTTCTCATCCCTTAGAGGAGATAAGGTGTTTCAGTCAAGTATTTTTCAGTCCTGTCTGTCCAGACTTCTCCCTATTATTTTTCATCAAGTTTGTTGTTACTGCTTTTTTTGATAGGCTTGGATTTCACACTAGCAATGGCAACTCAAACAGCCCAGGCTCTTAATTTGCAGTCAAATCTCATCTTACTGAATCTTTGTTAAGTCATAGGATTTAATTCCTGCCTGGAGTTGAATAAAACTCGAGTTTGGTTTTGATTTTATTTTCCAGTAATTAGTTTTGTCTGCATCCTCTTAGTTGAATGGTAGTTCTTGAAGACTTTGTTGTGTTTTGGGGTGTTGTTTTTTTAATTCTGTAAAAAATGTGTTTGAATTGTCTGTGCTTTGAAGTTGTCATAAATTTTTCCTTTTCACATTTCATTGCGATCAGGCAATCACAATACAGCTATAATTCAATTGTACTTTATTTTAATGAAATTTGATTCTTCATGCATTTTTTTTCTTTATTTGTTTTTTAGCCATACTGCTTTATGTAGGGACTTAGTAGTCCAAAGCCTTTTGCCTTCTCTTCCAGTGTGGCCAGGATATTTTTATATACAGATGGTACATTTTCTGAAGATACTAACTCAGATGTATGTATAGGTGTGTATTCTTTTTGAGGACATCAGCTCCATAAGACAGCTTAATGTTCTGTATGGCCTGTCCTTGCTTTAACATGAGCATGGTAGATATTGGGAGAAAATTAATCCCCCAGGGCTCCTTGCTGGTAAAAACCTCATCAGTTAGAGGAAGGATGTTCTCAGTTCATTTTCTTTTTTCTGTGCCATTAACATCAAGAAAGTACAGGTAGACATTCTTCTTTCTTCATCTTGTTAAAAAGCTGTGAAGCATTTTGAGTCATAAAAGTGATCTTTTATGTAAGTGGTATGGGATTGTGCAAAGTTTCAAGGAGATAATAACTCAGCTGTATTGAGTAGTATTTTGGAGATGACAATACTTGGCAACTCCTGTTTTGCTCTTCTTGATCCATTTTACAGTGGAGGTATTTAAAATCAAGTTCTGCTGCATCTCAGATATTCAAAATCAGCAAATCTATATTTATCCCATTAACAGTACAGGCTGATCCTCATGAATGTGTTCCTCGTTAACTTCCAAATAAGGCTTTCTGAATGAAAAACAATAACTTGCTCATGCACACACAGCGTCGGGCAGCGGATTTCATTTATCATTCATTTTTTGTTCACATCCTTGATCAAATTCAGCAGGTAATATTAAGCACAACTAAGTGTGCATTCAGGACTTCACTTCATGAAGTCACTGCTTTATTGTGGATATTTTAAGCAATAGTTTGTTCCCTGTAGGATCAGAAGTTTGGGGCACAGGTACAAGAACCCTATGCAGCTTCATAGAGCTTCAGGGGTTTTTTTAATTTTTAAGCTAATGTAGCAAATGGCACAAATGTTTCCACATTACTCAGTGTTTTAAGTGGGCTTTCACACTTAACTCTGCACATCTTCGTGATGATGCAACTGAGAGCAGCCAAGGCTGGTGCCAATAGCGTTATATAAAACAGGTTATTTTAACAGATTTCCAGAATGAAGGCAGTACAAACTGTTCTGCTGTGTTGGTCAGGGATGTGATGCAGACATAATTCAGTCTAGCAGTGGGCTTCCATCAGAAAAACAGACCTTTGGCTTGAGGGTTCTCCTCCCCAACAGATCCTCTTGCTGCACCCACCCCCCTTGGCAGCCTTAGGGTAGATGAAGCTAGCCAGGAATTGGGTCTGGGATCTTGATTGGGAGAGGAGTCACTCCTTTTTAGGTACAGCATAAATTTGGTGTCAAGTCCAGCAATGGTGAGGGCCCCCTTCCAGAATTAAAAGGAAAAAACATCATCTAACTCTCCATCGTCAAAGTGAGGTTCATTTTATTTTAAATTAAAGGTTATTTCCCCTCCACCCCCTTCCCCCTCCAGATTTAGGGAGTAAGTGAAGGAAAACTTGTACGTGGTTTCTTGACAGCTAAGAATCAGCCTGGAGCACTGATTAGTACATAGCTTTACCATTCTTCAGAAATTAGTCTTCTGTAATTGGAAATGGTAACTGCTATTTTTATCATTGTTAATTAGCATTGGCAGCCACACAGTTGTGTTTCAAGGAACTTTTTCAGATTTTACCTCTCCAACCCAGCTACCAGCAGATGGGTTGTTCTTCCTTAATTTGAGCCACTCTTCCACGCATGTACAACACAAAAACCTGTGAGAATCTAAATGTTTAACTGCCTCAAAAAAAACCAAAAAGTTTTATGGAAATGTCATGTGTTTAAAAAGCTGTTGTTTTGTTTTTTATCTAGGATCTACGACTTCTTCGTCCACCCTTCACAACGAGGCTGAGGTCGGCGATGACGATGTCTTCACTGTAAGTTCATGTCACCCAAG